>NW_027180731.1:0-40000 GCF_040956055.1 Brachionichthys hirsutus | reverse complement strand
CATAACACATTCCTTATTTTAACAAACTTAATTTTTAGTTTATATGTTTTTTAAGGAAATTAAATTACATTATATTCATTATTAATTATAGTATTATTATATTGTAGCGTCCGTCGGACGCTGGAATAAGCACATGGTGGATCTCACAAAGAGCTCTTTATTAAATGGTCACTGTCGGCCGTAACCACGCCACAACGGAACGGGTAACCATCCCTCACTCCCGCAGCTCGCTCACACACACACCGCCCCTCCTCCCTCGGATGCCTTCGCGGACTCTCTCCAGCGTAGGAATAATGAACACTCTTAAAACATGAACCGTTACACTGCCCCCCCCTTACTGAATCCCTCGCCCCGAGGGATCACAAACAAAGTCTCTGAGATGGCCCGGGGGCTTTCTCCGCCTCCGGGGCCGAGTGGGCAGCGCTGCAGCCTCCTGCCACTGCGCAGGGGGTGAGTCCGGGGGTGGTGGTGTCTTGTCTCTGGGAGGGGGTGTTGGGGGACGGGGCCTGGGCCGCTGAAGTGGGCGCGCATCCCCTTTGTATGGGGCCAACCTGTCCCTGTGAAGCGCCACCCGTCTCCCTCTAGGGGGCAGCTGGACCCTGTACACGACCTCCCCCCAATCTCTCCAAAACTTCACAGGGCCCCGACCAGTGACAGTCTAACTTTGGGCACCGTTCCTTTTTCCGTTTAGGGGTGTACACCCACACTAAGTCACCAGCGCTGAAGTCTTTCCCTCTGGACCTCAGGTCGTAATTCCTTTTTTGCCTCATCCCCGCTTTCCCGAGCTGGTCACGGGCAAAAGCGTGAGCTGACTCCATCCTATCTTGGAGCCTCCTGGCATATTCTGGCCCCGGTGGAACTGCTGGTGTGTCCGGGGGGTTTCCAAACACCATCTCCGCAGGGGCCCGCAGCTCCCGACCCAACATCAGCAGAGCAGGTGTGCATGAGGTGGAATCTTGCACAGCAGATCTGTAGGCCAGCAAAACAAGGGGGATGTGCATGTCCCAATCACGCTGATGTTCTGCGGTGAGTATGGCCAGTTGTTTCCCTAAGGTTCTGTTGAACCGTTCGACGAGCCCGTCACTCTGTGGGTGCAGCGGGGTGGTCCGGGTCTTCTCCATTCCCAGGCGCTCACACATGGCAGAGAAGACTGCTGACTCGAAGTTCCTCCCCTGGTCGCTGTGGATCGTCTCAGCTGCTCCGAATCTGGCGAACATGCCCTCCACCAGTGCATCAGCAACAGTCTCTGCCTCCTGGTTCGGTATGGCGTACGCCTCCGTACGCCATACCGTATGAGGGAGAGAGGTGGGAGAGGTCAACCACAGCCACCTCCTCGGCACTGGTCGGGAAATACTTCTCAGTAACCTCCGACGTTTCACACGGAGAGATGGCGCATTCAAAGGCGTCGGAGAACTGTGGTGCGTTCAAAAACATGGGATATGTGACAACTCACATCACAAACGGACAATTATCGGCTGGAACGCGTCAATGAGCCGCCCAACACCAAACTCCTAATATTATGGGCTTTCTAACAGTTCAGGTGTGTGTTTTGTTCAATGGGACTCACAGATTGATTGCAGAGATTTTTATTTCCATGCTGATCGTCTTTCTTGATAGTTCCAGTCCCGATACCCGAGATTGAAGCTGGTCTCACGCTCAGCGGCACCTTTCACCAATACTCCGTACTGGAGATCAGTGGCAAAGGCCAGTATGGTGAAGTGGCCAGGTGCCAAAACGAGACGACGGGGGAGAAGGTAGCCGTGAAGTTCGTAAAGGGCAAACTGTACACGGAGACGGAGGTCAGTGTTTCTATTTTCAATATGTTTGATTGACTTGGTACTTGGATGTAGTATTCTCCATCAGAGTACGATGTCCCGGGAAGATATTTCACATCTCTTTGTCTCCACAGGTGTCCATGTTGGAGGCCATCAGTGTCCTCGATTTGGACAGAATGAACCTGCTCAAATTCTTTGAGCAATTTGAAGACCAGGGGCTGATCTGTCTCGTGTTTGAAATGCTCGACAAGAGTCTCGTGGATTTGCTCAAATCACTGGAATGGAGCTCTCTGTATTTGGAGTCCATTCGGCCCACTGCTAAACAGGTCAGTATTATTACCTTGGGCGAATCCTTTGTCCCGTCCGTCTGTCCGTCCGTCTGTTAGCGAGAAGGTCTGGACGGATCTTGGTGAAACTTCCAGGAAATGTTGGGAATGGCATTATTATCATCTCTCCGCCACATTTAATCCGGATCGGATCCAGATTGAGTGAGGAAAGAATATGTATTTGTATTTATGTTTTTTGTCTCTGCAGCTGTTTATGGCTTTGGACGCACTGAGGACTATTGGCATTCTGCACACAGACATCAAACCCGACAATGTTATGTTGGTGAACGTTGCGGAGCAGCCCCTCAGAGTGAAACTGATAGACTTCGGCAACGCGATACCAGCCGCTTTGGCCTGCACTGGGTGTGCTATTCAGCCGCTTTCATACAGGTACCTTCATCCTGACATGCTCAGCGATTCTCAGTCTTCTCTTGGTCAAACCGACTCCTAATCGTTGAGTTTTCTTCTTCAGAGCTCCAGAAATTGTCCTCGGCCTGCCATTCAACGAAGCCGTCGATGTGTGGGGGGTCGGCTGCACCCTGGCCTACTTGTACCTCGCTCATCATCTCTTCTATTGCACCTCGCCGTATCATCAGGTAAGGAGAGTTACCTCACACAAAGAAAAGAATGCACCCAAGTGGAGACCGGATTCAGAATGGTGGCTGATGTGTCTCTGTATTCTTTGACTGCAGATGAAGGCCATCGTTGAGATTATTGACCAGCCAGAGGACGACCTGCTCCACAGGGGGATTTACACATCACTCTTTATTTCCTCCAAGGCGTGACGCTGGGTTCTCGCTCCTCCGGCCGACCCCACATGCCGGGTGTCTGCCAGTATTTAAGCACCTGTTCTAAATTGGGCAATCCCATTACCACCCAGCCACCCCCATCTAGTTTCCCCCTTGGTTTGACCCGGAACTCTTTTGAGCAGCGTCTGTTCCCCGGGGAAGTCCTTTGGCCAAACGCTCCCGCCCTGGACACAAGAGCAGGTAAGTGGCCCGGAACGAACAGCCTGTTCGTTACATTTCCCCCTCCCTCTCCAAGGCAAAGGCCCCCTCCTCCGAGCCTCTGGAGAGACAGTCCGCAACCACATTCAACCTGCCCGGCCGGTACCGGACCTCAAAGTCATATGGCTGCAGGGACAGGTACCATCCCGTGATGCGGTTGTTAGCGTCCTTCATCCTATGCAGCCACTGCAGAGCGCGGTGATCCGTCTCCAACTCGAAGTGACGTCCAAGCAGGTAGTACCTGAGAGCATCAACGGCCCATTTTACGGCCAAACATTCCTTTTCAACCGTTGAGTACCTCGCCTCCGGCCACTTCGTAAAATAATCCATAGCAACCAGGACGTAACGGTTCCCCTTGTCTGTACGTGGAAATGGGCCCATTATATCCACTGCTACTCTCTCCATCGGGGCTCCCACTGCCAGCTGTTGAAGGTGGGCGCGGGATTGGTCGGGGGGGGCTTTATGTGCTGTGCAGAGGTCACAGCGGCGGCAAAAGTCCTCCACGTCCCGCCTGAGCTGGCCCCAGTAGAAACTCTGCCGCAGCCGGCCAAGGGTTTTTGAGATCCCACTTCTGACACCAATGTAGCGTCCGTCGGACGCTGGAATAAGCACACGGTGGATCTCACAAAGAGCTCTTTATTAAATGGTCACTGTCGGCCGTAACCACGCCACAACGGAACGGGTAACTCTCCCTCACTCCCGCAGCTCCCTCACACACACACCGCCCCTCCTCCCTCGGATGCCTTCGCGGACTCTCTCCAACGTAGGAATAATGAACACTCCTAAAACATGAACCGTTACAATATTAATAAAAAAATGTTTAATGATGGCCGACACCCTGCAGCCCACGGGCCTGTTTGTGTTCACACTCACACTCACACACACTCACACTCACACACACACACACACACTCACACACCCCTATTGCCTTTAGTTCAATTTAGACTAAACACACCTCGATGTGAGATACTCGTGCCGTATGTCAGACTGAATCTGACATCAGTTTTGTAATAAAATAAAATAAAAAAATTTTTGATTTCCAAAAGGTAAGAATAATTATTACATGATGCACCATGCACATAAATCCTCACGTTTTAATTAAGTAGACTTTATTTTCACACTTTTTTTTGACATAAAATATACATATTACACTTCAGTGGGAACAACTACATCATGTAAGAAAAATACTGCAATATGTCTAAAATAAATAGAGTTCTGTATTTTTCCATGGCTGTGGATGTTTTATTACATTATATTCTATGCCTTTCTTAAATTCAGACATACTCTATGCTTCACTGTTAAAATCATTACACTGAGATAAACTAAAATGACAAAATTCTTTGGGTGATCTTGATTAATCACTGGATGGGAACAAGAAGTCTCTCCATTTACAGGAGAAATGTTTCCCTACAATCCCAAAGACTTATGGGACACGTAGTTCTGGTCAGGAGCTCTCTGAGAGTATACCCTCCTCGGACCCAACCTGCCAGTTAGCATGTCCTCTGTAATGGACACATGTCCACTACAGAGGACATGCTAACTGGCTGGGTCTCAGGAGGATAAAACACTCTCTCTGATCAGGAACTACAAATCCCAAAATATTTCCACAAAAAAAAAAAAACAATGACAACACGCCCACACAACGAGCGGCGCTGTCTTAAATTCCACATGAGGACCCTCATGAGAGCTTCGGGTTACAGTGACATTATTCCTCCACCTTCCAGCAGCACCGGAAGAGGAAACTTGGAGGCTTTGCCCGTCTAAAGAATTTACGGATCCTGTTGATTAACTTCCTCGGGCGGCTGAGGAAGGCTGGAACATCAGGAGCAGAAGAAGCAAGAGGTTCTGCCGCTTCTGAAATCCTGGCAGGAAAATAGTCACCATTGGAACACTGATGTTCCGCTCCATCAGACGGCTCTGCAGCAGGTTCATCAGCATGTTCTTGAGGACCATCAGGAGAACAGCCATCTGGATTTTCATCATGCGAGCCAGTTGCTGCGTCTCCATCAGCTATCCAGGGCATGTTCATGGCGGCTTGGGAGGTTGCCAAGCTGGAACGAGAAGGTCAGTCAGTGATCAATCAGTCAGACCGTGTGTGATGTTACTACCAGATGCACCGTCACTTACTAGGCTGAGCCGTCAAGGGTCTTTGTGATGTGCTCCATGGTCACAAATGGATGCTGCAGGGCCTGATGGGCGGAGATTCTCTTCTCCCCGTCAACATGGAGCAGCTGCTTGAGGAGGTCTACAAAGACCAACCGGTCCTCATATTCAGGATCCTCAGCTTTTTCATAGACCTGCATTTGGAAACATTGAATAGAGTTGATCAGTTGCTGATCTTTTATAAAGCACGTGGATCCAGTCTTCACTCAAACAGAGACTTACATCAGCCAGGTTTTTCAGAGAGCTGCGCCAGGCTCTGTGGGGCTTCTGGTCTTCTGAGCTACTTGCTGCATATTCATCCGGAGACTAAGGAGATCAAAAATGTCTGAGTTTGCGTTTTCTAATAGTTGGACTACAATTGTTTTGACCACTTAAAGCAAAGCAGAATGTGGTAACTCAACCATTAGCCTCCATGCTGGTCCACCGGGAGCTATTTCCTTAAGGAAAAATTGTTCCGTGTAAATCCCCCTGTGGAGCAGGTCGTCCTCTGGCTGGTCAATAATCTCAACGATGGCCTTCATCTGCAGTCAAAGAATACAGAGACACATCAGCCACCATTCTGAATCCAGTCTCCACTTGGGTGCATTCTTTTCTTTGTGTGAGGTAACTCTCCTTACCTGATGATACGGCGAGGTGCAGTAGAAGAGATGATGAGCGAGGTACAAGTAGGCCAGGGTGCACCCGACCCCCCACACATCGACGGCTTCGTTGAATGGCAGGCCGAGGACAATTTCTGGAGCTCTGAAGAAGAAAACTCAACGATTAGGAGTCGGTTTGACCAAGAGAAGACTGAGAATCGCTGAGCATGTCAGGATGAAGGTACCTGTATGAAAGCGGCTGAATAGCACACCCAGTGCAGGCCAAAGCGGCTGGTATCGCGTTGCCGAAGTCTATCAGTTTCACTCTGAGGGGCTGCTCCGCAACATTCACCAACATAACATTGTCGGGTTTGATGTCTGTGTGCAGAATGCCAATAGTCCTCAGTGCGTCCAAAGCCATAAACAGCTGCAGAGACAAAAAACATAAATACAAATACATATTCTTTCCTCACTCAATCTGGATCCGATCCGGATTAAATGTGGCGGAGAGATGATAATAATGCCATTCCCAACATTTCCTGGAAGTTTCACCAAGATCCGTCCAGACCTTCTCGCTAACAGACGGACGGACAGACGGACGGGACAAAGGATTCGCCCAAGGTAATAATACTGACCTGTTTAGCAATGGGCCGAATGGACTCCAAATACAGAGAGCTCCATTCCAGTGATTTGAGCAAATCCACGAGACTCTTGTCGAGCATTTCAAACACGAGACAGATCAGCCCCTGGTCTTCAAATTGCTCAAAGAATTTGAGCAGGTTCGTTCTGTCCAAATCGAGGACACTGATGGCCTCCAACATGGACACCTGTGGAGACAAAGAGATGTGAAATCTCTTCCCGAGACATCGTACTCTGATGGAGAATACTACATCCAAGTACCAAGTCAATCAAACATATTGAAAATAGAAACACTGACCTCCGTCTCCGTGTACAGTTTGCCCTTTACGAACTTCACGGCTACCTTCTCCCCCGTCGTCTCGTTTTGGCACCTGGCCACTTCACCATACTGGCCTTTGCCACTGATCTCCAGTACGGAGTATTGGTGAAAGGTGCCGCTGAGCGTGAGACCAGCTTCAATCTCGGGTATCGGGACTGGAACTATCAAGAAAGACGATCAGCATGGAAATAAAAATCTCTGCAATCAATCTGTGAGTCTCATTGAACAAAACACACCTGAACTGTTAGAAAGCCCATAATGTTATTAGTTTGGTGTTGGACGGCTCATTGACGCGTTCCAGCCGATAATTGTCCGTTTGTGATGTGAGTTGTCACATATCCCATGTTCCTGAACGCACCACAGTTCTCCGACGCCTTTGAATGCGCCATCTCTCCGTGTGAAACGTCGGAGCCGGAAATGTAGTTCCCCTCCCTCCCTCCGCCGGTAGAATGTCGTTGTACCGTGATGTTCCCGGTTCCCTTCAGCTCCGCGCGTACACGCCAGAACGTTAGCCTAATTGCACTGAGCCGGTAGAAGCCGAACGTTAGCATTGCGCTAATGTGTGCTCGTTCAGCTGTGCATGCTAGCTAACATATTCTACGTCTTAATGATAAATACAGTCCTTTGTTTCAGCGGTTATTGATTGTGTTGATACCTATGATTGACAGTTACTATACTGTTTGTTATCGTGTTATTACAGACCACAGCAGAATAAATCAAGATGTGGTAGATGTGATTTCTTTCATAGTTAGGTGCCGTTGATTATAATCTGAATTTGGAGCCCCCTGGTGGGCATTCTGTGATTCTCCTCTCGCCCGCGCTCGGTCCAGAGTGAACCGCAAAGCGGGTAAAGCGACTGTAGAGTCCGATCGAGGTCACGCACACGCACAGAACAATGAACGTTGTCCATTTTCCGGTCTCAATATGAAGAAAAACACAAAATGCAGGTGATTTGATGCTCGTCTTACCGATTCCACCGGCGTCGGAACACGACCACAACGTGTTTGGAGAAGTCATTTTCGAAGGTTGAATCTGTCAAAATGCTCCAAGTTTTGTTGACTGTCACAAAAAAGTGTTTCTCTCTCAGTACCAACTGGGAAATGATCATTCAGCTGGTAGTTGGACCTGGTCATCAAAGCAACAAGATCAAAGCAGTCATCAGCGATTACATCTGATTCCAGATCAGCTCTTACTGGTCTGAGAGCTGTAATCCAGGTGGATATTAATGATATTAATGTTAGCAATTGGCTTGATGTCATTGTGAACTGGATAAATCCTGGGGACAAATTATTGAGTGTAAATGGCCCAGTTTGGATATAAAACCCAAAATGCATGGATGTAAACGTAAATGTAAACGACTCCCCATGAGCCAATTAGCTAAAACTAGCTAGCATAGTAATACAAATATGTGAAATGCATTTTTGTTCTTTCAAACCTAATAAATAATGTGCATTTATACAACCATCCATCTTCAAATGCTTAACCAGGGTTGGGTCGCATGAGCAGCAGCCGAAGCAGGGAAGCCCAGACTTTGGAAATCGAGAAAAGCCGCAGGGAACATTTGCGTATAACACCACTGTACATCAGACTACTGGCAGGACACCATATTTTTTAATGTTTGGGCGGCAGCCACAGTTTCCCATTGACTCTCTTGTTGGAAACAACGTAGTGGAGGACCTTCCCATGGAAGAGTGGGTAGAAGAGCACCAGAAATCTTTAGCTGCAGCATATGAGACGGTACAACAAAGGATGGATGATAAAGTGACTCGGAGGGAATCGAGGAATCAGGATGTACCCATGGTGCCAGATTTCGAGCAGGGAGATCTGGCGTACACGCGAAATCATGCAGTTAGGGGTCGGAGTAAGATTCAGGACTTTTGGGACCCAGCTCCATATCAAATAGTCCGTCCACCTCCGGCTCGAGGAGTGGTGTACCCGATAGCGCCTGCAGGTCAGGACGGGCCTCTCCGACAAATGCATAGGGCTGAGTTGAGGAGTGTGCCCGAAAGTAGAGGGGCGGAGGAGACTGGAGCCGGGGTGCTAGAGAATCCTCCCCGTGATGGGAGGATGTCATAGACCAGGTTGAACTCAAATCCCTCCCTGGATCAGAGAACGGAAACTGTGATGCTGGAAATGTGTCTGATCAGGCTCTTTCAGACCGAGAACCCATGAGAGGAACGGACACATCCTTAGTTTCTGGGCCCAGAAGGTCTGAGAGGAGAACCGCTGGGCAGCATTCAAATCCGCGTCGGCTGCCTCAGTCGGTGCCGGTCAAACCTTGAATAAATTAATAACTTGAGGTCATGAAATGGCACAGTCAGAAGATCGTGGAAAATACCCATTTTTATTGATCTTATTTCTACGAGATGCATCACATTAACGCGAGCTTGGATTGATTCTTTGCAGCAAATCTAACGCAAGCGACCCGTCGATGCTTTACAAATAGTTTTCCTTCATGAATAACTAAATCAGTCGTCAGAGCAGCCACGAATCAACCTAAAACCTGAAGAAATGACCATTAATTAATGCACAGCGTAGCTGACTCTGAGCTGAACTGAAAACAAGAACGAATAAATAGCACCCCTTGAATGTTGTTGGAAAGTTGGAATTATTTTATATAGCTCTGTAATTTATTACCTGAATATATAACACCATTTATAAAAGTCTACGTCATTGAACAAGTTTCTGGATCACGTTATGATGCGCTGATTTGAGAAGTTTGACCGGCTTTTCCTGTGAATCACCGCTGTGCACGGAGGCCTCGTGTGCAGCTTCTCTCTTCTCGCTGAAGGGTGGAGTTAAGAGTTCAGAAGAGATGCTGCTCGCTTGCGTGGCTGGAAGCTCCGAGTTAATATCTTCAGAGTAGATGGTGCCGAGTCTGCGGTTCTGAATCTTAGGCAGCCGGGTCAAACGGAGGAGGAGGAGGGATGTGCTGATGCTACTTGTGTCCACCGTCTCTGTGAGGAGGAGGAGGAGGAGGAGGAGGGGTGTGCTGATGCTACATGTGTCCACCGTCTCTGTGAGGAGGAGGAGGAGGAGGAGGAGGAGGAGGAGGGGTGTGCTGATGCTACTTGTGTCCACCATCTCTGTGAGGAGGAGGAGGAGGAGGAGGAGGCGGTGGTTGGTAAGGAGGAGGTGGAAGCAGCCCATCATCGCCCGGCTGCGAGTCAGGATTGTCGGCCAGGGCGAAGGAGTCGTCGGAGCGGATGCTGATGCGGAGGGGAGCCAGGCGGCGGAGGTTTGTGGGCGTCCAAGGCAGACTGACCTGGGCCCGCTGCGAAGGCGCCACGGCGCTGCCGTCGGGCTCGGCCTCCGCCAGCCACGGGGGGGCCTGCGCCTGCGCGGTGGGGTCCAGGTCCGGCATGAAGGCCGGGTTCTCGATCCCATCTGGAGGATAAAGACAGTTATAAACAGTCTTTCATAGAAGAGTTTCCGTAAATCGTTTTACAGGTTGAATGTTTGAGGACAAAAGTGGTTAAAAATAAATAAACAAATAAAAATGACTGAGTTTAGAAACAAAATCTACAAAAACGTCTTCTTTTTTTCGTACAAATTCTTTTTTCTTTTAACCTTTTTGAAGTACTTGACCTTTAATTTAGGAACTGCTGGACGAAACACTGACGCACACTTTACTGACAAAGACCTCAAACTCAAGTCAAAATTTGAACGCATGACTTTAATAATGGAGCATTTCCAGAACGCTGTTTTGCTCAAGTAAAGATTCAGAGTACGTCTTCCGCCAGTGGACAAGATGGCAGATCTCATTTACCTCCAGGTCTGTAGGAGACCCTCACGGGGAAGGAAGTTCCTGACGCCCCAAAGCCGCAGGCGCTGTCTCTCTCCGAGAACTCAAAGTCTAGGGAAATGTTCCTATTAGATACTTGTGCAATTCAGGCTCTATTGTTTAAACTAAAACAGAGAGACAAACCTTCGTCACCAGAATGATAGCATTTAGCTTTGTCCATCGAGGTCTCGTTTGGCACCTGTAATATGCAGGGTGGACATTTTATTGGTAAAATACAGCATAAAAGTATAGGCTACAAAGGTGTAATAAACTGCTCTGCATTTAGAGCTGGGTATGCAGCACAACTCGTATATTATGTAGCAAAAGAAACTCACTCCCGAGACTTAAAAACGATTTAAACGTCATTTAGTCTCACAGCAGTTTAGTTTAAAATGGTCTATTTTAATCCTCAGAGATGACACGTTTGGGGATCAACGCTCGGCCCTTGTGTTTTCTGTGCAGCGTTGCATGTTTCACCGTTTGCTGTTGGTCTTTCCTTGAGAGCCTGCTAATGTGCTTCGGAGGAGCAACTCCCATCTTTGCAGACTTGAAAGATTCCAGACGACTCCTCATCATCCTCTGGAAGATCTCCTGCACCTCGTCTTCATCCTTGTTGAGATCGAAATGGCTCCGGCTGTACCTGTGCCTGTGCTGGGAGACGTGAACCACTAACAGATGAGTTTTCGGAAGATTACCCGCGTGGACCAAAAAGCTTAGAGGCAGGTTCAGACAGTATTTTTTTAAAGGGACCTTCGAAACCTTGAAATATGGGTTAGAATTAATTTAGCATCACAACATAAAATGTGGGGGCTATGAAACCACCGTCTGTCTGGAAATGTTGGGAATGTTTCCAGAAACAAATGATTACATTTTGGGGATGATCTAGAAGAGATCCTGGATTATGGATCACTTTGAAATTATTCTTTAACATTGCAGTCAATGACGAAGAGCAAAAAACAAAGAATAAAACAAAAACAAAGAATCAACTGGACTTGTTCTTGAACAAGCCCAGTTTTGGATCTGATCCAGAATGAGGTCAGGAAAAAATATTTCGTCGTTGAAAAACTCCATTTACGGATTCAAAAATCTGTTACAAATAAACATAAACTCTGATTCACGTTTACTTTTCATGGTTGGTGTATAAAGATACCAAGCACAAGAGAACTACAGGTGGGCCGAACACGCTCAGTATCCAACCGTTTCAGATTGGGAATGAACTTGGAACGATTGGATTCGCTGGTTTTCTTTCCTCCAGGTGCAGCAAGCCAGACGATCCACCCTTCTCCTGCCCCGTCACGTGTTTTGACGGAAAAGACGACATTCCTCACGACTTGCAAGGTCAGTCAGAGACTTTTAAAGAGCAATTCATCCAAAAATGAAACCAGTGGAAAGTTGTGTAATGTTTAATGCGTCACGTTTGTGCGCTTCATCGACAGCTTGGAAGAGCATCACATCGGGAGATTTCACCGTCAGGATCCTGGCTGGGGCTCATTTTTACCTGAAGGAATCTGAAAATGAGAAAATGATATTAGAATATATCACCAAGCACCTGGAAACCTCAGAAATGGACTATTTATAACGGAACGTGCACCTTCGCCGCATGTCATGTGTGTATAAATGTGTTTTTGTCTAATCAACAATGCTGTAAAGAAATTCTGTATTTCCGAAGTGTCACATGTAATAAATGTAGTGGAGCCAGAGGCTACTAAATGTAATCAGTGCTGAGGTAGAACCTGATCGTTGCATCCAAAGTCATTCTTGAATGCGAATGTTACAATTTCTCTTCCATTGCTTTTGATTTTCCAATTGTCTTGTTTCTGTTGAGGTTGTTGTGCATAAGATATTGGTAGATATTATGGATATTATAGTAACCCAATGCATTTTGTAAAAAATGTCAGTTGTCTGAATAAACAGTTGTCTAAAATATTTAAAACAAAACAATTAGTACAAAGAACTACCAGATTAATCAATAGCATAATTAATAGTTGAGTAGATACAACATTTTACGAGTCCTGCGTATCTAGATACTGCATTTTACAAGTCCTGTGTATCTGGATACTGCATTTTACGAGTCCTGTGTATCTAGATACTGCATTTTACAATTCCTGTGTATCTAGATACTGCATTTTACGAGTCCTGTGTATCTAGATACTGCATTTTACGAGTCCTGTGTATCTATCCCCTTAAACAGGAGAAATGATCCCAGGGATCAGTAAAAAAAAAAGCAAAGACTAGAGAATATTGAAGATTTCTTCTTTCCTCCTTCAACCCCTCAAAGTACAGCTACGAATACGAAGCGACCGTATTAATTAATTACAGACGTTCTTCTGCCAAATAAGCACTTTTAATTTCGGTGCATTTTGCTGATGATTATCATGTATACTTACTCACTTGTACTCAGTGGCGGGCGGTGCATTTTACACCTAGGCCTTCAGTGAAGTCCTACTTAGTCCGACTTGAATAAATACCCCTCATAATACCATCATTTATAACACCACTGCTTTAGAAATAATGTACAAACACACACTTACGCACTACTGGGTGCTGCATCACCTCAATCGTGTACAACACAGGATATTTTTTCCGGAGCATTTAAAAATCAATAAACTGCATCAGCAATTAAAACTTACCACTATACGTGGTACTATCAAAGTTATAAATAAAAGGGAATTTAACATTATTTTTCCAAAGCGTTTTAAAGTCCACCATGAAGCTTTAAATTGCGAACTTGCAGTTTAATATAAGAAAGACTGCAACACAACGTGTTGTACTTCCACTACAATCACACAGCTGCACCGGCGCACCACATTATTTACATACATTGCATTTACGGTATATCTGTGACTTTATTTCGTTATCATGTTAAATAAATAAAATGTTGGTACTCACCAAAACAGCTGTCCCGTTTGAAAACAAAATCCATTCTCCTTTCTTAAAGTTCCTAAATCCAGTGTTGCTCCAAACATTAAATCCATCCCTTGCAAACAAAAGGCATTCCCAGCAGAACACTTTGCAGCGACCCTCAGAAGTTTGAAGCCTGGAAGCGGCACCAATCCTTTCCCCACCCGGGACGGGTTAGCTAGCTCCGGAGCTAGCTTGGAGCTAGCTCTCGTGAGCCGAAGCTAGTAGCTTCTCTGTAAAGGTCCGTCTTGAAAATGGTCTTTCAAGAATATCCACAACCAAATACACACTTTCCCCTCCTTCGGCCATTGTGGGTTAAAAGCGCAGGAATAATTGTGGTTTTATCTTCGGTGGGTCGCGCCAGAAACTGCAGACGGCAGGGAGCAGAGCAGCACGCCGCCTCCTCCTCCGGAGGAAATCCAAATAGTAAGCATTAGCTGGGACGCTAACCAAAACAGATGATAATAATTATTATTAATAATAAATACAACATAACGCATTCCTTATTTTAACAAACTTAATTTTTAGTTTATATTTTTTTAAGGAAATTAAATTACATTATATTCATTATTAATTATAGTATTATTATATTGTAGCGTCCGTCGGACGCTGGAATAAGCACATGGTGGATCTCACAAAGAGCTCTTTATTAAATGGTCACTGTCGGCCGTAACCACGCCACAACGGAACGGGTAACCATCCCTCACTCCCGCAGCTCGCTCACACACACACCGCCCCTCCTCCCTCGGATGCCTTCGCGGACTCTCTGCAACGTAGGAATAATGAACACTCCTAAAACATGAACCGTTACACTGCCCCCCCCCTTACTGAATCCCTCGCCCCGAGGGATCACAAACAAAGTCTCTGAGATGGCCCGGGGGCTTTCTCCGCCTCCGGGGCCGAGTGGGCAGCGCTGCAGCCTCCTGCCACTGCGCAGGGGGTGAGTCCGGGGGTGGTGGTGTCTTGTCTCTGGGAGGGGGTGTTGGGGGACGGGGCCTGGGCCGCTGAAGTGGGCGCGCATCCCCTTTGTATGGGGCCAACCTGTCCCTGTGAAGCGCCACCCGTCTCCCTCTAGGGGGCAGCTGGACCCTGTACACGACCTCCCCCAATCTCTCCAAAACTTCAGAGGGCCCCGACCAGTGACAGTCTAACTTTGGGCACCGTCCCTTTTTCCGTTTAGGGGTGTACACCCACACTAAGTCACCAGCGCTGAAGTCTTTCCCTCTGGACCTCAGGTCGTAATTCCTTTTTTGCCTCATCCCCGCTTTCCCGAGCTGGTCACGGGCAAAAGCGTGAGCTGACTCCATCCTATCCTGGAGCCTCCTGGCATATTCTGGCCCCGGTGGAACTGCTGGTGTGTCCGGGGGGTTTCCAAACACCATCTCCGCAGGGGCCCGCAGCTCCCGACCCAACATCAGCAGAGCAGGTGTGCATGAGGTGGAATCTTGCACAGCAGATCTGTAGGCCAGCAAAACAAGGGGGATGTGCATGTCCCAATCACGCTGATGTTCTGCGGTGAGTATGGCCAGTTGTTTCCCTAAGGTTCTGTTGAACCGTTCGACGAGCCCGTCACTCTGTGGGTGCAGCGGGGTGGTCCGGGTCTTCTCCATTCCCAGGCGCTCACACATGGCAGAGAAGACTGCTGACTCGAAGTTCCTCCCCTGGTCGCTGTGGATCGTCTCAGCTGCTCCGAATCTGGCGAACATGCCCTCCACCAGTGCATCAGCAACAGTCTCTGCCTCCTGGTTCGGTATGGCGTACGCCTCCGTACGCCATACCGTATGAGGGAGAGAGGTGGGAGAGGTCAACCACAGCCACCTCCTCGGCACTGGTCGGGAAATACTTCTCAGTAACCTCCGACGTTTCACACGGAGAGATGGCGCATTCAAAGGCGTCGGAGAACTGTGGTGCGTTCAAAAACATGGGATATGTGACAACTCACATCACAAACGGACAATTATCGGCTGGAACGCGTCAATGAGCCGTCCAACACCAAACTCCTAATATTATGGGCTTTCTAACAGTTCAGGTGTGTGTTTTGTTCAATGGGACTCACAGATTGATTGCAGAGATTTTTATTTCCATGCTGATCGTCTTTCTTGATAGTTCCAGTCCCGATACCCGAGATTGAAGCTGGTCTCACGCTCAGCGGCACCTTTCACCAATACTCCGTACTGGAGATCAGTGGCAAAGGCCAGTATGGTGAAGTGGCCAGGTGCCAAAACGAGACGACGGGGGAGAAGGTAGCCGTGAAGTTCGTAAAGGGCAAACTGTACACGGAGACGGAGGTCAGTGTTTCTATTTTCAATATGTTTGATTGACTTGGTACTTGGATGTAGTATTCTCCATCAGAGTACGATGTCTCAGGAAGAGATTTCACATCTCTTTGTCTCCACAGGTGTCCATGTTGGAGGCCATCAGTGTCCTCGATTTGGACAGAATGAACCTGCTCAAATTCTTTGAGCAATTTGAAGACCAGGGGCTGATCTGTCTCGTGTTTGAAATGCTCGACAAGAGTCTCGTGGATTTGCTCAAATCACTGGAATGGAGCTCTCTGTATTTGGAGTCCATTCGGCCCATTGCTAAACAGGTCAGTATTATTACCTTGGGCGAATCCTTTGTCCCGTCCGTCTGTCCGTCCGTCTGTTAGCGAGAAGGTCTGGACGGATCTTGGTGAAACTTCCAGGAAATGTTGGGAATGGCATTATTATCATCTCTCCACCACATTTAATCCGGATCGGATCCAGATTGAGTGAGGAAAGAATATGTATTTGTATTTATGTTTTTTGTCTCTGCAGCTGTTTATGGCTTTGGACGCACTGAGGACTATTGGCATTCTGCACACAGACATCAAACCCGACAATGTTATGTTGGTGAATGTTGCGGAGCAGCCCCTCAGAGTGAAACTGATAGACTTCGGCAACGCGATACCAGCCGCTTTGGCCTGCACTGGGTGTGCTATTCAGCCGCTTTCATACAGGTACCTTCATCCTGAAATGCTCAGCGATTCTCAGTCTTCTCTTGGTCAAACCGACTCCTAATCGTTGAGTTTTCTTCTTCAGAGCTCCAGAAATTGTCCTCGGCCTGCCATTCAACGAAGCCGTCGATGTGTGGGGGGTCGGGTGCACCCTGGCCTACTTGTACCTCGCTCATCATCTCTTCTATTGCACCTCGCCGTATCATCAGGTAAGGAGAGTTACCTCACACAAAGAAAAGAATGCACCCAAGTGGAGACTGGATTCAGAATGGTGGCTGATGTGTCTCTGTATTCTTTGACTGCAGATGAAGGCCATCGTTGAGATTATTGACCAGCCAGAGGACGACCTGCTCCACAGGGGGATTTACACGTCACTCTTTATTTCCTCCAAGGCGTGACCTCACCACATCCCCAGCGCCCAAACAGGTGCATTCGTCGCAGACGCTGGGTTCTCGCTCCTCCGGCCGACCCCACATGCCGGGTGTCTGCCAGTATTTAAGCACCTGTTCTAAATTGGGCAATCCCATTACCACCCAGCCACCCCCATCTAGTTTCCCCCTTGGTTTGACCCGGAACTCTTTTGAGCAGCGTCTGTTCCCCGGGGAAGTCCTTTGGCCAAACGCTCCCGCCCTGGACACAAGAGCAGGTAAGTGGCCCGGAACGAACAGCCTGTTCGTTACATTTCCCCCTCCCTCTCCAAGGCAAAGGCCCCCTCCTCCGAGCCTCTGGAGAGACAGTCCGCAACCACATTCAACCTGCCCGGCCGGTACCGGACCTCAAAGTCATATGGCTGCAGGGACAGGTACCATCCCGTGATGCGGTTGTTAGCGTCCTTCATCCTATGCAGCCACTGCAGAGCGCGGTGATCCGTCTCCAACTCGAAGTGACGTCCAAGCAGGTAGTACCTGAGAGCATCAACGGCCCATTTTACGGCCAAACATTCCTTTTCAACCGTTGAGTACCTCGCGTCCGGCCACTTCGTAAAATAATCCATAGCAACCAGGACGTAACGGTTCCCCTTGTCTGTACGTGGAAATGGGCCCATTATATCCACTGCTACTCTCTCCATCGGGGCTCCCACTGCCAGCTGTTGAAGGTGGGCGCGGGATTGGTCGGGGGGGCCTTTATGTGCTGTGCAGAGGTCACAGCGGCGGCAAAAGTCCTCCACGTCCCGCCTGAGCTGGCCCCAGTAGAAACTCTGCCGCAGCCGGCCAAGGGTTTTTGAGATCCCACTTCTGACACCAATGTAGTGTCCGTCGGACGCTGGAATAAGCACACGGTGGATCTCACAAAGAGCTCTTTATTAAATGGTCACTGTCGGCCGTAACCACGCCACAACGGAACGGGTAACTCTCCCTCACTCCCGCAGCTCCCTCACACACACACCGCCCCTCCTCCCTCGGATGCCTTCGCGGATTCTCTCCAACGTAGGAATAATGAACACTCCTAAAACATGAACCGTTACAATATTAATAAAAAAATGTTTAATGATGGCCGACACCCTGCAGCCCACGGGCCTGTTTGTGTTCACACTCACACACACTCACACACACTCACACACACTCACACACACTCACACACACACACACACTCACACACCCCTATTGCCTTTAGTTCAATTTAGACTAAACACACCTCGATGTGAGATACTCGTGCCGTATGTCAGACTGAATCTGACATCAGTTTTGTAATAAAATAAAATAAAAAAATTTTGATTTCCAAAAGGTAAGAATAATTATTACATGATGCACCATGCACATAAATCCTCACGTTTTAATTAAGTAGACTTTATTTTCACACTTTTTTTTGACATAAAATATACATATTACACTTCAGTGGGAACAACTACATCATGTAAGAAAAATACTGCAATATGTCTAAAATAAATAGAGTTCTGTATTTTTCCATGGCTGTGGATGTTTTATTACATTATATTCTATGCCTTTCTTAAATTCAGACATACTCTATGCTTCACTGTTAAAATCATTACACTGAGATAAACTAAAATGACAAAATTCTTTGGGTGATCTTGATTAATCACTGGATGGGAACAAGAAGTCTCTCCATTTACAGGAGAAATGTTTCCCTACAATCCCAAAGACTTATGGGACACGTAGTTCTGGTCAGGAGCTCTCTGAGAGTATATCCTCCTGGGACCCAACCTGCCAGTTAGCATGTCCTCTGTAATGGACACATGTCCACTACAGAGGACATGCTAACTGGCTGGGTCTCAGGAGGATAAAACATTCTCTCTGATCAGGAACTACAAATCCCAAAATATTTCCACAAAAAAAAAAAAACAATGACAACACGCCCACACAACGAGCGGCGTGACAGCCTCACAGGCAAAGACGCTGTCTTAAATTCCACATGAGGACCCTCATGAGAGCTTCGGGTTCCAGTGACATTATTCCTCCACCTTCCAGCAGCACCGGAAGAGGAAACTTGGAGGCTTTGCCCGTCTAAAGAATTTACGGATCCTGTTGATTAACTTCCTCGGGCGGCTGAGGAAGGCTGGAACATCAGGAGCAGAAGAAGCAAGAGGTTCTGCCGCTTCTGAAATCCTGGCAGGAAAATAGTCACCATTGGAACACTGATGTTCCGCTCCATCAGACGGCTCTGCAGCAGGTTCATCAGCATGTTCTTGAGGACCATCAGGAGAACAGCCATCTGGATTTTCATCATGCGAGCCAGTTGCTGCGTCTCCATCAGCTATCCAGGGCATGTTCATGGCGGCTTGGGAGGTTGCCAAGCTGGAACGAGAAGGTCAGTCAGTGATCAATCAGTCAGACCGTGTGTGATGTTACTACCAGATGCACCGTCACTTACTAGGCTGAGCCGTCAAGGGTCTTTGTGATGTGCTCCATGGTCACAAATGGATGCTGCAGGGCCTGATGGGCGGAGATTCTCTTCTCCCCGTCAACATGGAGCAGCTGCTTGAGGAGGTCTACAAAGACCAACCGGTCCTCATATTCAGGATCCTCAGCTTTTTCATAGACCTGAATTTGGAAACATTGAATAGAGTTGATCAGTCGCTGATCTTTTATAAAGCACGTGGATCCAGTCTTCACTCAAACAGAGACTTACATCAGCCAGGTTTTTCAGAGAGCTGCGCCAGGCTCTGTGGGGCTTCTGCTCTTCTGAGCTACTTGCTGCATATTCATCCGGAGACTAAGGAGATCAAAAATGTCTGAGTTTACGTTTTCTAATAGTTGGACTACAATTGTTTTGACCACTTAAAGCAAAGCAGAATGTGGTAACTCAACCATTAGCCTCCATGCTGGTCCACCGGGAGCTTTTTCCTTAAGGAAAAATTGTTCCGTGTAAATCCCCCTGTGGAGCAGGTCGTCCTCTGGCTGGTCAATAATCTCAACGATGGCCTTCATCTGCAGTCAAAGAATACAGAGACACATCAGCCACCATTCTGAATCCAGTCTCCACTTGGGTGCATTCTTTTCTTTGTGTGAGGTAACTCTCCTTACCTGATGATACGGCGAGGTGCAATAGAAGAGATGATGAGCGAGGTACAAGTAGGCCAGGGTGCACCCGACCCCCCACACATCGACGGCTTCGTTGAATGGCAGGCCGAGGACAATTTCTGGAGCTCTGAAGAAGAAAACTCAACGATTAGGAGTCGGTTTGACCAAGAGAAGACTGAGAATCGCTGAGCATGTCAGGATGAAGGTACCTGTATGAAAGCGGCTGAATAGCACACCCAGTGCAGGCCAAAGCGGCTGGTATCGCGTTGCCGAAGTCTATCAGTTTCACTCTGAGGGGCTGCTCCGCGACATTCACCAACATAACATTGTCGGGTTTGATGTCTGTGTGCAGAATGCCAATAGTCCTCAGTGCGTCCAAAGCCATAAACAGCTGCAGAGACAAAAAACATAAATACAAATACATATTCTTTCCTCACTCAATCTGGATCCGATCCGGATTAAATGTGGCGGAGAGATGATAATAATGCCATTCCCAACATTTCCTGGAAGTTTCACCAAGATCCGTCCAGACCTTCTCGCTAACAGACGGACGGACAGACGGACGGGACAAAGGATTCGCCCAAGGTAATAATACTGACCTGTTTAGCAATGGGCCGAATGGACTCCAAATACAGAGAGCTCCATTCCAGTGATTTGAGCAAATCCACGAGACTCTTGTCGAGCATTTCAAACACGAGACAGATCAGCCCCTGGTCTTCAAATTGCTCAAAGAATTTGAGCAGGTTCGTTCTGTCCAAATCGAGGACACTGATGGCCTCCAACATGGACACCTGTGGAGACAAAGAGATGTGAAATATCTTCCCGAGACATCGTACTCTGATGGAGAATACTACATCCAAGTACCAAGTCAATCAAACATATTGAAAATAGAAACACTGACCTCCGTCTCCGTGTACAGTTTGCCCTTTACGAACTTCACGGCTACCTTCTCCCCCGTTGTCTCGTTTTGGCACCTGGCCACTTCACCATACTGGCCTCTGCCACTGATCTCCAGTACGGAGTATTGGTGAAAGGTGCCGCTGAGCGTGAGACCAGCTTCAATCTCGGGTATCGGGACTGGAACTATCAAGAAAGACGATCAGCATGGAAATAAAAATCTCTGCAATCAATCTGTGAGTCCCATTGAACAAAACACACACCTGAACTGTTAGAAAGCCCATAATATTATTAGTTTGGTGTTGGACGGCTCATTGACGCGTTCCAGCCGATAATTGTCCGTTTGTGATGTGAGTTGTCACATATCCCATGTTCCTGAACGCACCACAGTTCCCCGACGCCTTTGAATGCGCCATCTCTCCGTGTGAAACGTCGGAGCCGGAAATGTAGTTCCCCTCCCTCCCTCCGCCGGTAGAATGTCGTTGTACCGTGATGTTCCCGGTTCCCTTCAGCTCCGCGCGTACACGCCAGAACGTTAGCCTAATTACACTGAGCCGGTAGAAGCCGAACGTTAGCATTGTGCTAATGTGTGCTCGTTTAGCTGTGCATGCTAGCTAACATATTCTACATCTTAATGATAAATACAGTCCTCTGTTCCGGCAGTTATTGATTGTGTTGATACCTATGATGATTGACAGTTACTATACTGTTTGTTATCGTGTTATTACAGACCACAGCAGAATAAATCAAGATGTGGTAGATGTGATTTCTTTCATAATTAAGTGCCGTTGATTAGAATCTGAATTTGGAGCCCCCTGGTGGGCATTCTGTGATTCTCCTCTCGCCCGCGCTCGGTCCAGAGTGAACCGCAAAGCGGGTAAAGCGACTGTAGAGTCCGATCGAGGTCACGCACACGCACAGAACAATGAACGTTGTCCATTTTCAGGTCTTAACATGAAGAAAAACACAAAATGCAGGTGATTCGATGCTCGTCTTACCGATTCCACCGGCGTCGGAACACGACCACAACGTGTTTGGAGAAGTCATTTTCGAAGGTTGAATCTGTCAAAATGCTCCAAGTTTTGTTGACTGTCACAAAAAAGTGTTTCTCTCTCAGTACCAACTGGGAAATGATCATTCAGCTGGTAGTTGGACCTGGTCATCAAAGCAACAAGATCAAAGCAGTCATCAGCGATTACATCTGATTCCAGATCAGCTCTTACTGGTCTGAGAGCTGTAATCCAGGTGGATATTAATGATATTAATGTTAGCAATTGGCTTGATGTCATTGTGAACTGGATAAATCCTGGGGACAAATTATTGAGTGTAAAGGGCCCAGTTTGGATATAAAACCCAAAATGCATGGATGTAAATGTAAACGTAAACGACTCCCCACGAGCCAATTAGCTAAAACTAGCTAGCACAGTAATACAAATATATGAAATGCATTTTTTTTCTTTCAAACCTAATAAATAATGTGCATTTATACAACCATCCATCTTCAAATGCTTAACCAGGGTTGGGTCGCATGAGCAGCAGCCGAAGCAGGGAAGCCCAGACTTTGGGAATTGAGAAAAGCCGGTGGGAACATTTGCGTATAACACCACTGTACATCAGACTACTGGCAGGACACCATATTTTTTAATGTTTGGGCGGCAGCCACAGTTTCCCATTGACTCTCTTGTTGGAAACAACGTAGAGGAGGACCTTCCCATGGAAGAGTGGGTAGAAGAGCACCAGAAATCTTTAGCTGCAGCATATGAGACGGTACAACAAAGGATGGATGATAAAATGACTCGGAGGGAATCGAGGAATCAGGATGTACCCATGGCGCCAGATTTCGAGCAGGGAGATCTGGCGTACACGCGAAATCATGCAGTTAGGGGTCGGAGTAAGATTCAGGACTTTTGGGACCCGGCTCCATATCAAATAGTCCGTCCACCTCCGGCTCGAGGAGTGGTGTACCCGATGGCGCCTGCAGGTCAGGACGGGCCTCTCCGACAAATGCATAGGGCTGAGTTGAGGAGTGTGCCCGAAAGTAGAGGGGCGGAGGAGACTGGAGCCGGGGTGCTAGAGAATCCTCCCCGTGATGGGAGGATGTCATAGACCAGGTTGAACTCAAATCCCTCCCTGGATCAGAGAGCGGAAACTGTGATGCTGGAAATGTGTCTGATCAGGCTCTTTCAGACCGAGAACCCATGAGAGGAACGGACACATCCTTAGTTTCTGGACCCAGGAGGTCTGAGAGGAGAACCGCTGGGCAGCATTCAAATCCGCGTCGGCTGCCTCAGTCGGTGCCGGTCAAACCTTGAATAAATTAATAACTTGAGGTCATGAAATGGCACAGTCAGAAGATCGTGGAAAATACCCATTTTTATTGATCTTATTTCTACGAGATGCATCACATTAACGCGAGCTTGGATTGATTCTTTGCAGCAAATCTAACGCAAGCGACCCGTTGATGCTTTACAAATAGTTTTCCTTCACGAATCACTAAATCAGTCGTCAGAGCAGCCACGAATCAACCTAAAACCTGAAGAAATGACCATTAATTAATGCACAGCGTAGCTGACTCTGAGCTGAACTGAAAACAAGAACGAATAAATAGCACCCCTTGAATGTTGTTAGAAAGTTGGAATTATTTTATATAGCTCTGTAATTTATCAACTGAATATATAACACCATTTATAAAAGTCTACGTCATTGAACAAGTTTCTGGATCACGTTATGATGCGCTGATTTGAGAAGTTTGACCGGCTTTTCCTGTGAATCACCGCTGTGCACGGAGGCCTCGTGTGCAGCTTCTCTCTTCTCGCTGAAGGGTGGAGTTAAGAGTTCAGAAGAGATGCTGCTCGCTTGCGTGGCTGGAAGCTCCGAGTTAATATCTTCAGAGTAGATGGTGCCGAGTCTGCGGTTCTGAGTCTTAGGCAGCCGGGTCAAACGGAGGAGGAGGAGGGATGTGCTGATGCTACATGTGTCCACCGTCTCTGTGAGGAGGAGGAGGAGGAGGAGGGGTGTGCTGATGCTACATGTGTCCACCGTCTTTGTGAGGAGGAGGAGGAGGCGGAGGAGGAGGAGGAGGAGGAGGAGGCGGTGGTTGGTAAGGAGGAGGTGGAAGCAGCCCATCATCGCCCTGCTGCGAGTCAGGATTGTCGGCCAGGGCGAAGGAGTCGTCGGAGCGGATGCTGATGCGGAGGGGAGCCAGGCGGCGGAGGTTTGTGGGCGTCCAAGGCAGACTGAGCTGGGCCCGCTGCGAAGGCGCCACGGCGCTGCCGTCGGGCTCGGCCTCCGCCAGCCACGGGGGGGTCTGCGCCTGCGCGGTGGGGTCCAGGTCCGGCATGAAGGCCGGGTTCTCGATCCCATCTGGAGGATAAAGACAGTTATAAACAGTCTTTCATAAAAGATTTTGCGTAAATCATTTTACAGGTTGAATGTTTGAGGACAAAAGTGGTTAAAAATAAATAAACAAATAAAAATGACTGAGTTTAGAAACAAAATCTATAAAAACGTCTTCTTTTTTTCGTACAAATTCTTTTTTCTTTTAACCTTTTTGAAGTACTTGACCTTTAATTTAGGAACTGCTGGACGGAACACTGACGCACACTTTACTGACAAAGACCTCAAACTCAAGTCAAAATTTGAACGCATGACTTTAATAATGGAGCATTTCCAGAACGCTGTTTTGCTCAAGTAAAGATTCAGAGTACGTCTTCCGCCAGTGGACAAGATGGCAGATCTCATTTACCTCCAGGTCTGTAGGAGACCCTCACGGGGAAGGAAGTTCCTGACGCCCCAAAGCCGCAGGCGCTGTCTCTCTCCGAGAACTCAAAGTCTAGGGAAATGTTCCTATTAGATACTTGTGCAATTCAGGCTCTATTGTTTAAACTAAAACAGAGAGACAAACCTTCGTCACCAGAATGATAGCATTTAGCTTTGTCCATCGAGGTCTCGTTTGGCACCTGTAATATGCAGGGTGGACATTTTATTGGTAAAATACAGCATAAAAGTATAGGCTGCAAAGGTGTAATAAACTGCTCTGCATTTAGAGCTGGGTATGCAGCACAACTCGTATATTATGTAGCAAAAGAAACTCACTCCCGAGACTTAAAAACGATTTAAACGTCATTTAGTCTCACAGCAGTTTAGTTTAAAATGGTCTATTTTAATCCTCAGAGATGACACGTTTGGGGATCAACGCTCGGCCCTTGTGTTTTCTGTGCAGCGTTGCATGTTTCACCGTTTGCTGTTGGTCTTTCCTTGAGAGCCTGCTAATGTGCTTCGGAGGAGCAACTCCCATCTTTGCAGACTTGAAAGATTCCAGACGACTCCTCATCATCCTCTGGAAGATCTCCTGCACCTCGTCTTCATCCTTGTTGAGATCGAAATGGCTCCGGCTGTACCTGTGCCTGTGCTGGGAGACGTGAACCACTAACAGATGAGTTTTCGGAAGATTACCCGCGTGGACCAAAAAGCTTAGAGGCAGGTTCAGACAGTATTTTTTTAAAGGGACCTTCGAAACCTTGAAATATGGGTTAGAATTAATTTAGCATCACAACATAAAATGTGGGGGCTATGAAACCACCGTCTGTCTGGAAATGTTGGGAATGTTTCCAGAAACAAATGATTACATTTTGGGGATGATCTAGAAGAGATCCTGGATTATGGATCACTTTGAATTTATTCTTTAATATTGCAGTCAATGATGAAGAGCAAAAAACAAAGAATAAAACAAAAACAAAGAATCAACTGGACTTGTTCTTGAACAAGCCCAGTTTTGGATCTGATCCAGAATGAGGTCAGGAAAAAATATTTCGTCGTTGAAAAACTCCATTTACGGATTCAAAAATCTGTTACAAATAAACATAAACTCTGATTCACGTTTACTTTTCATGGTTGGTGTATAAAGATACCAAGCACAAGAGAACTACAGGTGGGCCGAACACGCTCAGTATCCAACCGTTTCAGATTGGGAATGAACTTGGAACGATTGGATTCGCTGGTTTTCTTTCCTCCAGGTGCAGCAAGCCAGACGATCCACCCTTCTCCTGCCCCGTCACGTGTTTTGACGGAAAAGACGACATTCCTCACGACTTGCAAGGTCAGTCAGAGACTTTTAAAGAGCAATTCATCCAAAAATGAAACCAGTGGAAAGTTGTGTAATGTTTAATGCGTCACGTTTGTGCGCTTCATCGACAGCTTGGAAGAGCATCACATCGGGAGATTTCACCGTCAGGATCCTGGCTGGGGCTCATTTTTACCTGAAGGAATCTGAAAATGAGAAAATGATATTAGAATATATCACCAAGCACCTGGAAACCTCAGAAATGGACTATTTATAACGGAACGTGCACCTTCGCCGCATGTCATGTGTGTATAAATGTGTTTTTGTCTAATCAACAATGATGTAAAGAAATTCTGTATTTCCGAAGTGTCACATGTAATAAATGTAGTGGAGCCAGAGGCTACTAAATGTAATCAGTGCTGAGGTAGAACCTGATCGTTGCATCCAAAGCTTGAATGCGAATGTTACAATTTCTCTTCCATTGCTTTTGATTTTCCAATTGTCTTGTTTCTGTTGAGATTGTTGTGCATAAGATATTGGTAGATATTATGGATATTATAGTAACCCAATGCATTTTGTAAAAAATGTCAGTTGTCTGAATAAACAGTTGTCTAAAATATTTAAAACAAAACAATTAGTACAAAGAACTTCCAGATTAATCAATAGCATAATTAATAGTTGAGTAGATACAACATTTTACGAGTCCTGTGTATCTAGATACTGCATTTTACAAGTCCTGTGTATCTGGATACTGCATTTGATGAGTCCTGTGTATCTAGATACTGCATTTTACGAGTCATGTGTATGTAGATACTGCATTTAACAAGTCATGTGATACTGCATTTAATGAGTCCGGTGTATCTAGATACTGCATTTGATGAGTCCTGTGTATCTAGATACTGCATTTGATGAGTCCTGTGTATCTAGATACTGCATTTTACGAGTCCTGTGTATCTAGATACTGCATTTTACGAGTCCTGTGTATCTATCCCCTTAAACAGGAGAAATGATCCCAGGGATCAGTAAAAAAAAGCAAAGACTAGAGAATATTGAAGATTTCTTCTTTCCTCCTTCAACCCCTCAAAGTACAGCTACGAATACGAAGCGACCGTATTAATTAATTACAGACATTCTTCTGCCAAATAAGCACTTTTAATTTCGGTGCATTTTGCTGATGATTATCATGTATACTTACTCACTTGTACTCAGTGGCGGGCGGTGCATTTTACACCTAGGCCTTCAGTGAAGTCCTACTTAGTCCGACTTGAATAAATACCCCTCATAATACCATCATTTATAACACCACTGCTTTAGAAATAATGTACAAACACACACTTACGCACTACTGGGTGCTGCATCACCTCAATCGTGTACAACACAGGATATTTTTTCCGGAGCATTTAAAAATCAATAAACTGCATCAGCAATTAAAACTTACCACTATACGTGGTACTATCAAAGTTATAAATAAAAGGGAATTTAACATTATTTTTCCAAAGCGTTTTAAAGTCCACCATGAAGCTTTAAATTGCGAACTTGCAGTTTAATATAAGAAAGACTGCAACACAACGTGTTGTACTTCCACTACAATCACACAGCTGCACCGGCGCACCACATTATTTACACACATTGCATTTACGGTATATCTGTGACTTTATTTCGTTATCATGTTAAATAAATAAAATGTTGGTACTCACCAAAACAGCTGTCCCGTTTGAAAACAAAATCCATTCTCCTTTCTTAAAGTTCCTAAATCCAGTGTTGCTCCAAACATTAAATCCATCCCTTGCAAACAAAAGGCATTCCCAGCAGAACACTTTGCAGCGACCCTCAGAAGTTTGAAGCCTGGAAGCGGCACCAATCCTTTCCCCACCCGGGACAGGTTAGCTAGCTCCGGAGCTAGCTTGGAGCTAGCTCTCGTGAGCCGAAGCTAGTAGCTTCTCTGTAAAGGTCCGTCTTGAAAATGGTCTTTCAAGAATATCCACAACCAAATACACACTTTCCCCTCCTTCGGCCATTGTGGGTTAAAAGCGCAGGAATAATTGTGGTTTTATCTTCGGTGGGTCGCGCCAGAAACTGCAGACGGCAGGGAGCAGAGCAGCACGCCGCCTCCTCCGGAGGAAATCCAAATAGTAAGCATTAGCTGGGACGCTAACCAAAACAGATGATAATAATTATTATTAATAATAAATACAACATAACGCATTCCTTATTTTAACAAACTTAATTTTTAGTTTATATTCATTATTAATTATAGTATTATTATATTGTAGCGTCCGTCGGACGCTGGAATAAGCACACGGTGGATCTCACAAAGAGCTCTTTATTAAATGGTCACTGTCGGCCGTAACCACGCCACAACGGAACGGGTAACTCTCCCTCACTCCCGCAGCTCCCTCACACACACACCGCCCCTCCTCCCTCGGATGCCTTCGCGGACTCTCTCCAACGTAGGAATAATGAACACTCTTAAAACATGAACCGTTACACTGCCCCCCCCTTACTGAATCCCTCGCCCCGAGGGATCACAAACAAAGTCTCTGAGATGGCCCGGGGGCTTTCTCCGCCTCCGGGGCCGAGTGGGCAGCGCTGCAGCCTCCTGCCACTGCGCAGGGGGTGAGTCCGGGGGTGGTGGTGTCTTGTCTCTGGGAGGGGGTGTTGGGGGACGGGGCCTGGGCCGCTGAAGTGGCCGCGCATCCCCTTTGTATGGGGCCAACCTGTCCCTGTGAAGCGCCACCCGTCTCCCTCTAGGGGGCAGCTGGACCCTGTACACGACCTCCCCCAATCTCTCCAAAACTTCACAGGGCCCCGACCAGTGACAGTCTAACTTTGGGCACCGTCCCTTTTTCCGTTTAGGGGTGTACACCCACACTAAGTCACCAGCGCTGAAGTCTTTCCCTCTGGACCTCAGGTCGTAATTCCTTTTTTGCCTCATCCCCGCTTTCCCGAGCTGGTCACGGGCAAAAGCGTGAGCTGACTCCATCCTATCTTGGAGCCTCCTGGCATATTCTGGCCCCGGTGGAACTGCTGGTGTGTCCGGGGGGTTTCCAAACACCATCTCCGCAGGGGCCCGCAGCTCCCGACCCAACATCAGCAGAGCAGGTGTGCATGAGGTGGAATCTTGCACAGCAGATCTGTAGGCCAGCAAAACAAGGGGGATGTGCATGTCCCAATCACGCTGATGTTCTGCGGTGAGTATGGCCAGTTGTTTCCCTAAGGTTCTGTTGAACCGTTCGACGAGCCCGTCACTGATGATGAATATATTTATTAGATAGAATGTTAGAGTACAAGTACAGTCACACAGTAGCATGTATTACAGTACAAATAACGTCAAACATCCTGTCTAAGAGGAGCATTTCAAAAAAGCCCTTGCGGGCTTGTTTCCGTTGAAAGTCCTTCGTACATAAATCATCCACAAAAAACAATACAAATAAAAATAAATCCAATATTAAATTACGCAATTGATGCAACGTAACATTAGAAAGACAAAAATAAAATGTTATTACACCGCCAGTGCAAACTAACAATTAATCTAAAATAAATTACACCACTGATGCGAAATGACAATAAATAACTTACATAAATAACAATAAATTACTAAAGCAATTAATACGTGCAACATCGGTGGACAAAAAAAAAAAAAGGTGGGGGGGTTTGACCCGGAGAGAGTCGTGATGACTATCTCCGTTTCTGTCCCCCTAAAAGGTGTATTTTTAGGGCCGTTTTGAAGGAGGCCAAAGAGGTGCATGTTTTGAGGGCGGGAGTCAATCCGTTCCACCCTTGGGTGGCCGTATTGTAGAAAGATGATTTACCCATGTTAGTCCTATAGGAGGGGGTAATCAGGTTGTTGTTTGAGCTCCCTCTAGTGTTGTGGCTGTGGGTGTCACTAAATCTGTGGAGGTGTTCCGTCAGGTATGCAGGGATTGAGGGGACTGAGGGCAGAGCTGCATTGACTATTTTAAATGCCAATCCCATTTTGAGTTGTTTAACCCTGTCTTCTACCCTGAGCCATTTTAGGCTAGCAAAATGTCCAGGAAGAAGGTGGGTCATGGGCCCCAGATTGAGGAGTAGCCGAATCAGTTTGTTTTGGGAGGTTTGGAGCCTGGTTTTCAGGGACATTTTGATGTTTGAATACCAGGAGGTGCTAGCATAGTCAAAGAGGGGCTGAACGAGGGCTCCAGCAAGCGTCCGGAGAGCACTTTTGTTTACAAAAGCAGACATTCTGCCCAAAAATCTTGTTCTCTGATTGACTTTTTTGATCACCTTAGTTGCCATACTATCGCCAGACAGGTATTTGTCAAGAACACAGCCCAAATAGGTAATCTCTTCTTTGCTGGAGATGACTGTATTATCGACTGTGACCTTGAAATCATTAACATTTATCTCACGTAGAGAGTGTTTAGACCCAAAAAGAATCGATTCGGTTTTACCAAGATGTAGTGACAGTTTGTTATCAGTAAGCCAAGTACGGATTCTGGTGAGCTCAGAGCTGAGAGCCTCCTCAACCTGCACTTTGTCCTCTCCCGAAATCAGGAGTGCTGAGTCATCAGCAAACAGGAACAATTTGCAGTTACAGGCAGCATTCATGTCGTTAATGTATAGGAGGAACAGTAACGGTCCTAGAATGCTGCCTTGAGGAACCCCGCAGCTTACCGGGAGGGACGAGGACAAGGTTCCGTTTATGTCTACCATTTGTTCTCGTCCCTCAAGGTACGATTTCATCCAGTTTGTTGATGTGCTATCAAAACCAATCGCCCCTAGTTTATTCAATAGGATTGAATGGTTAACGGTGTCAAAGGCCTTCTGGAGGTCCAGCATAACCATGCCGCAGTACTTGCCCGAGTCTACTTCACGCTTAATGTAGTCGGTCAGATATATGAGGCACGTGTCAGTGGAGTGGGATGTTCTGAAGCCCGATTGGAATTCAAAGAGCAGGCTATGCTCGGCGAGGTAGCGGTTGATTTGCTCCTGGATTATTCTCTCCATAACCTTTGAGATGGAACAAAGGATGGAAACAGGGCGGTAGTTGCCAGGTTCTAATTTGTTTCCTTTTTTATACAGAGGGATAACCCGCGCCGTCTTGAATTCCTGTGGGACGTGGCACTGATTGATGGATAAATTTATCAGATGGGTTACCACGGGGGCGATAGAGACAGCTGCGTCTCTGAGGAACCGGGTGGGTATGTTGTCGAGGCCTGTGGCCTTGTTAGGTTGAAGGGCAATTAGTTGTTTTAGCACATCAACGGTATTTACAGGTGTGAAAGAGAAAGTGTCCTTTTTAGCACCTAGCTTCTCATAGTGAGTTTGGATGTGGTCAGAACCGTACAGACCTGAATGCGGGGGGAGTTTGCTGACCAACAGGGTGGCAATAGTGGTGAAAAAGCTGTTAAAACAATTTGCTACCACCAACCTGTCGGTCTGGAGCGAACCACTTGAGTTAATGCAGATATTACTGGTTTTTGTTTGGAGTCTGTTGCTGCAGCCTAATTGTTTTAGGGCCTCCCACAGTTTTTGTGGGTTGCTTTTGTTTGCCTCAATGTTCTCATTTAAGAAATTCTTTTTGGCATTTTTTATCATTTTGTTAACCTCATTGCGTAGTTTTCTGCTTTTTTCAAGTAGTTCCTCGTTGTTGGTTTTTCTGTACTCAGAGTAACATTTGTTTCTGAGCTTGATGGCATTCAATATTTCCCCCTTCATCCAAGGTTCTGTACGGGCTCTGACCCGAACAGCAGTTATGGGCGCTATCTTATCGATTACGGACAGAAATGCAGATTTAAAGGAAGACCAGGTCCCCTCGACAGAGGCGGAGTTTAAAGTTTCAGACCAATCAGTTTCCTCCAGCGCTGTTGTTAGAGCTTCTGGGGAGTAATGCTTCATGGTTCTGCAGTTTATTGTGGTGTGACAATGGGCTGCAGGTCTATGAATTTTTCGAGTGCAGAAGATCATGTTGTGATCACTTAGATTGCACTCGATGACACCACTGTTTTTGATTCTAGATTTGTCCGATGTCAGGATTAGGTCTATGATGGTTCTAGAAGTGGTGCTTACCCTTGTAAATTGCTGGATCAGCTGGGTAAAGTTATGCAGATTACAGAAGCTGCTGAAGGATTTGAAAGTCGGGGTGTCTTTCCGAAGGACATTGGTGTTATAATCTCCTATCAGAATGACCTCCGAGCTTCCCAAGCCGATCACATGCTTCTCCAATAAATCATAGAATGAATTTTGGTCTGGGGGTCTGTATACTGCGCCAATGACCAGAGGTTTAGCTCTGGGATAAATGATCTTTACCCAGACAGACTCTGTGTCTGTTCCTAGTTCTGGTAGAACGGTGAAGTTGAGGTCTGATCTAACGTAGATGCAGACCCCGCCCCCATGACGGTCCCTGTCCTTCCTGATAACAGTGTATCCCTTAATCTCAATCTCAGTGTCTTTACAAGAATCATCCAGTTTGGTTTCCGAAAAGGAGAGAATTCCAACCTTACCGTTGCCAAACATCGATGTTAACTCGGACATCTTGGATTTGCATGTCAAGCTGTTCACGTTGAGATGAATAATGTGAAGACCTCTCCCTGAGAAAATGTTATTCATATCTTCCGTGGAGTAGAAGCCTTTGTCATTCACGGTCTCTGGGGGGACGCTGGGGGGAGGAGGGGGTATCGATGGGGGGATATTGTCCGCCGGTGAATGGGGTAGGGTGGGGCCGTTGGGCAGGAGGGGGGCGCTGGGGTGGCGGTATCGATCGTAAACAAAGGGAGTGGCCGACCGATACCTGGGGGGGGAGTGCAGCTGGGGGGTGGGAGTGCAGCTGGTGTTCTCACTCTGTGGGTGCAGCGGGGTGGTCCGGGTCTTCTCCGGGTCTCCGGGTCTTCTCCATTCCCAGGCGCTCACACATGGCAGAGAAGACTGCTGACTCGAAGTTCCTCCCCTGGTCGCTGTGGATCGTCTCAGTTGCTCCGAATCTGGCGAACATGCCCTCCACCAGTGCATCAGCAACAGTCTCTGCCTCCTGGTTCGGTATGGCGTACGCCTCCGTACGCCATACCGTATGAGGGAGAGAGGTGGGAGAGGTCAACCACAGCCACCTCCTCGGCACTGGTCGGGAAATACTTCTCAGTAACCTCCGACGTTTCACACGGAGAGATGGCGCATTCAAAGGCGTCGGAGAACTGTGGTGCGTTCAAAAACATGGGATATGTGACAACTCACATCACAAACGGACAATTATCGGCTGGAACACGTCAATGAGCCGTCCAACACCAAACTCCTAATATTATGGGCTTTCTAACAGTTCAGGTGTGTGTTTTGTTCAATGAGACTCACAGATTGATTGCAGAGATTTTTATTTCCATGCTGATTGTCTTTCTTGATAGTTCCAGTCCCGATACCCGAGATTGAAGCTGGTCTCACGCTCAGCGGCACCTTTCACCAATACTCCGTACTGGAGATCAGTGGCAAAGGCCAGTATGGTGAAGTGGCCAGGTGCCAAAACGAGACGACGGGGGAGAAGGTAGCCGTGAAGTTCGTAAAGGGCAAACTGTACACGGAGACGGAGGTCAGTGTTTCTATTTTCAATATGTTTGATTGACTTGGTACTTGGATGTAGTATTCTCCATCAGAGTACGATGTCTCAGGAAGAGATTTCACATCTCTTTGTCTCCACAGGTGTCCATGTTGGAGGCCATCAGTGTCCTCGATTTGGACAGAATGAACCTGCTCAAATTCTTTGAGCAATTTGAAGACCAGGGGCTGATCTGTCTCGTGTTTGAAATGCTCGACAAGAGTCTCGTGGATTTGCTCAAATCACTGGAATGGAGCTCTCTGTATTTGGAGTCCATTCGGCCCATTGCTAAACAGGTCAGTGTTATTACCTTGGGCGAATCCTTTGTCCCGTCCGTCTGTCCGTCCGTCTGTTAGCGAGAAGGTCTGGACGGATCTTGGTGAAACTTCCAGGAAATGTTGGGAATGGCATTATTATCATCTCTCCGCCACATTTAATCCAGATCGGATCCAGATTGAGTGAGGGAAGAATATGTATTTGTATTTATGTTTTTTGTCTCTGCAGCTGTTTATGGCTTTGGACGCACTGAGGACTATTGGCATTCTGCACACAGACATCAAACCCGACAATGTTATGTTGGTGAATGTTGCGGAGCAGCCCCTCAGAGTGAAATTAATAGACTTCGGCAACGCGATACCAGCCGCTTTGGCCTGCACTGGGTGTGCTATTCAGCCGCTTTCATACAGGTACCTTCATCCTGACATGCTCAGCGATTCTCAGTCTTCTCTTGGTCAAACCGACTCCTAATCGTTGAGTTTTCTTCTTCAGAGCTCCAGAAATTGTCCTCGGCCTGCCATTCAACGAAGCCGTCGATGTGTGGGGGGTCGGGTGCACCCTGGCCTACTTGTACCTCGCTCATCATCTCTTCTATTGCACCTCGCCGTATCATCAGGTAAGGAGAGTTACCTCACACAAAGAAAAGAATGCACCCAAGTGGAGACTGGATTCAGAATGGTGGCTGATGTGTCTCTGTATTCTTTGACTGCAGATGAAGGCCATCGTTGAGATTATTGACCAGCCAGAGGACGACCTGCTCCACAGGGGGATTTACACGTCACTCTTTATTTCCTCCAAGGCGTGACCTCACCACATCCCCAGCGCCCAAACAGGTGCATTCGTCGCAGACGCTGGGTTCTCGCTCCTCCGGCTGACCCCACATGCCGGGTGTCTGCCAGTATTTAAGCACCTGTTCTAAATTGGGCAATCCCATTACCACCCAGCCACCCCCATCTAGTTTCCCCCTTGGTTTGATCCGGAACTCTTTTGAGCAGCGTCTGTTCCCCGGGGAAGTCCTTTGGCCAAACGCTCCCGCCCTGGACACAAGAGCAGGTAAGTGGCCCGGAACGAACAGCCTGTTCGTTACATTTCCCCCTCCCTCTCCAAGGCAAAGGCCCCCTCCTCCGAGCCTCTGGAGAGACAGTCCGCAACCACATTCAACCTGCCCGGCCGGTACCGGACCTCAAAGTCATATGGCTGCAGGGACAGGTACCATCCCGTGATGCGGTTGTTAGCGTCCTTCATCCTATGCAGCCACTGCAGAGCGCGGTGATCCGTCTCCAACTCGAAGTGACGTCCAAGCAGGTAGTACCTGAGAGCATCAACGGCCCATTTTACGGCCAAACATTCCTTTTCAACCGTTGAGTACCTCGCCTCCGGCCACTTCGTAAAATAATCCATAGCAACCAGGACGTAACGGTTCCCCTTGTCTGTACGTGGAAATGGGCCCATTATATCCACTGCTACTCTCTCCATCGGGGCTCCCACTGCCAGCTGTTGAAGGTGGGCGCGGGATTGGTCGGGGGGGCCTTTATGTGCTGTGCAGAGGTCACAGCGGCGGCAAAAGTCCTCCACGTCCCGCCTGAGCTGGCCCCAGTAGAAACTCTGCCGCAGCCGGCCAAGGGTTTTTGAGATCCCACTTCTGACACCAATGTAGCGTCCGTCGGACGCTGGAATAAGCGCACGGTGGATCTCACAAAGAGCTCTTTATTAAATGGTCACTGTCGGCCGTAACCACGCCACAACGGAACGGGTAACTCTCCCTCACTCCCGCAGCTCCCTCACACACACACCGCCCCTCCTCCCTCGGATGCCTTCGCGGACTCTCTCCAACGTAGGAATAATGAACACTCCTAAAACATGAACCATTACAATATTAATAAAAAAATGTTTAATGATGGCCGACACCCTGCAGCCCACGGGCCTGTTTGTGTTCACACTCACACACACTCACACTCACACACACTCACACACACACACACACTCACACACCCCTATTGCCTTTAGTTCAATTTAGACTAAACACACCTCGATGTGAGATACTCGTGCCGTATGTCAGACTGAATCTGACATCAGTTTTGTAATAAAATAAAATAAAAAATTTTTGATTTCCAAAAGGTAAGAATAATTATTACATGATGCACCATGCACATAAATCCTCACGTTTTAATTAAGTAGACTTTATTTTCACACTTTTTTTTGACATAAAATATACATATTACACTTCAGTGGGAACAACTACATCATGTAAGAAAAATACTGCAATATGTCTAAAATAAATAGAGTTCTGTATTTTTCCATGGCTGTGGATGTTTTATTACATTATATTCTATGCCTTTCTTAAATTCAGACATACTCTATGCTTCACTGTTAAAATCATTACACTGAGATAAACTAAAATGACAAAATTCTTTGGGTGATCTTGATTAATCACTGGATGGGAACAAGAAGTCTCTCCATTTACAGGAGAAATGTTTCCCTACAATCCCAAAGACTTATGGGACACGTAGTTCTGGTCAGGAGCTCTCTGAGAGTATATCCTCCTGGGACCCAACCTGCCAGTTAGCATGTCCTCTGTAATGGACACATGTCCACTACAGAGGACATGCTAACTGGCTGGGTCTCAGGAGGATAAAACATTCTCTCTGATCAGGAACTACAAATCCCAAAATATTTCCACAAAAAAAAAAAAACAATGACAACACGCCCACACAACGAGCGGCGTGACAGCCTCACAGGCAAAGACGCTGTCTTAAATTCCACATGAGGACCCTCATGAGAGCTTCGGGTTCCAGTGACATTATTCCTCCACCTTCCAGCAGCACCGGAAGAGGAAACTTGGAGGCTTTGCCCGTCTAAAGAATTTACGGATCCTGTTGATTAACTTCCTCGGGCGGCTGAGGAAGGCTGGAACATCAGGAGCAGAAGAAGCAAGAGGTTCTGCCGCTTCTGAAATCCTGGCAGGAAAATAGTCACCATTGGAACACTGGTGTTCCGCTCCATCAGACGGCTCTGCAGCAGGTTCATCAGCATGTTCTTGAGGACCATCAGGAGAACAGCCATCTGGATTTTCATCATGCGAGCCAGTTGCTGCGTCTCCATCAGCTATCCAGGGCATGTTCATGGCGGCTTGGGAGGTTGCCAAGCTGGAACGAGAAGGTCAGTCAGTGATCAATCAGTCAGACCGTGTGTGATGTTACTACCAGATGCACCGTCACTTACTAGGCTGAGCCGTCAAGGGTCTTTGTGATGTGCTCCATGGTCACAAATGGATGCTGCAGGGCCTGATGGGCGGAGATTCTCTTCTCCCCGTCAACATGGAGCAGCTGCTTGAGGAGGTCTACAAAGACCAACCGGTCCTCATATTCAGGATCCTCAGCTTTTTCATAGACCTGAATTTGGAAACATTGAATAGAGTTGATCAGTCGCTGATCTTTTATAAAGCACGTGGATCCAGTCTTCACTCAAACAGAGACTTACATCAGCCAGGTTTTTCAGAGAGCTGCGCCAGGCTCTGTGGGGCTTCTGCTCTTCTGAGCTACTTGCTGCATATTCATCCGGAGACTAAGGAGATCAAAAATGTCTGAGTTTACGTTTTCTAATAGTTGGACTACAATTGTTTTGACCACTTAAAGCAAAGCAGAATGTGGTAACTCAACCATTAGCCTCCATGCTGGTCCACCGGGAGCTATTTCCTTAAGGAAAAATTGTTCCGTGTAAATCCCCCTGTGGAGCAGGTCGTCCTCTGGCTGGTCAATAATCTCAACGATGGCCTTCATCTGCAGTCAAAGAATACAGAGACACATCAGCCACCATTCTGAATCCAGTCTCCACTTGGGTGCATTCTTTTCTTTGTGTGAGGTAACTCTCCTTACCTGATGATACGGCGAGGTGCAATAGAAGAGATGATGAGCGAGGTACAAGTAGGCCAGGGTGCAGCCGACCCCCCACACATCGACGGCTTCGTTGAATGGCAGGCCGAGGACAATTTCTGGAGCTCTGAAGAAGAAAACTCAACGATTAGGAGTCGGTTTGACCAAGAGAAGACTGAGAATCGCTGAGCATGTCAGGATGAAGGTACCTGTATGAAAGCGGCTGAATAGCACACCCAGTGCGGGCCAAAGCGGCTGGTATCGCGTTGCCGAAGTCTATCAGTTTCACTCTGAGGGGCTGCTCCGCAACATTCACCAACATAACATTGTCGGGTTTGATGTCTGTGTGCAGAATGCCAATAGTCCTCAGTGCGTCCAAAGCCATAAACAGCTGCAGAGACAAAAAACATAAATACAAATACATATTCTTTCCTCACTCAATCTGGATCCGATCCGGATTAAATGTGGCGGAGAGATGATAATAATGCCATTCCCAACATTTCCTGGAAGTTTCACCAAGATCCGTCCAGACCTTCTCGCTAACAGACGGACGGACAGACGGACGGGACAAAGGATTCGCCCAAGGTAATAATACTGACCTGTTTAGCAGTGGGCCGAATGGACTCCAAATACAGAGAGCTCCATTCCAGTGATTTGAGCAAATCCACGAGACTCTTGTCGAGCATTTCAAACACGAGACAGATCAGCCCCTGGTCTTCAAATTGCTCAAAGAATTTGAGCAGGTTTTTTCTGTCCAAATCGAGGACACTGATGGCCTCCAACATGGACACCTGTGGAGACAAAGAGATGTGAAATATCTTCCCAAGACATCGTACTCTGATGGAGAATACTACATCCAAGTACCAAGTTAATCAAACATATTGAAAATAGAAACACTGACCTCCGTCTCCGTGTACAGTTTGCCCTTTACGAACTTCACGGCTACCTTCTCCCCCGTCGTCTCGTTTTGGCACCTGGCCACTTCACCATACTGGCCTTTGCCACTGATCTCCAGTACGGAGTATTGGTGAAAGGTGCCGCTGAGCGTGAGACCAGCTTCAATCTCGGGTATCGGGACTGGAACTATCAAGAAAGACGATAAGCATGGAAATAAAAATCTCTGCAATCAATCTGTGAGTCTCATTGAACAAAACACACACCTGAACTGTTAGAAAGCCCATAATGTTATTAGTTTGGTGTTGGACGGCTCATTGACGCGTTCCAGCCGATAATTGTCCGTTTATGATGTGAGTTGTCACATATCCCATGTTCCTGAACGCACCACAGTTCTCCGACGCCTTTGAATGCGCCATCTCTCCGTGTGAAACGTCGGAGCCGGAAATGTAGTTCCCCTCCCTCCCTCCGCCGGTAGAATGTCGTTGTACCGTGATGTTCCCGGTTCCCTTCAGCTCCGCGCGTACACGCCAGAACGTTAGCCTAATTACACTGAGCCGGTAGAAGCCGAACGTTAGCATTGTGCTAATGTGTGCTCGTTTAGCTGTGCATGCTAGCTAACATATTCTACATCTTAATGATAAATACAGTCCTTTGTTTCAGCAGTTATTGATTGTGTTGATACCTATGATGATTGACAGTTACTATACTGTTTGTTATCGTGTTATTACAGACCACAGCAGAATAAATCAAGATGTGGTAGATGTGATTTCTTTCATAATTAAGTGCCGTTGATTATAATCTGAATTTGGAGCCCCCTGGTGGGCATTCTGTGATTCTCCTCTCGCCCGCGCTCGGTCCAGAGTGAACCGCAAAGCGGGTAAAGCGACTGTGGAGTCCGATCGAGGTCACGCACACGCACAGAACAATGAACGTTGTCCATTTTCCGGTCTTAACATGAAGAAAAACACAAAATGCAGGTGATTCGATGCTCGTCTTACCGATTCCACCGGCGTCGGAACACGACCACAACGTGTTTGGAGAAGTCATTTTCGAAGGTTGAATCTGTCAAAATGCTCCAAGTTTTGTTGACTGTCACAAAAAAGTGTTTCTCTCTCAGTACCAACTGGGAAATGATCATTCAGCTGGTAGTTGGACCTGGTCATCAAAGCAGCAAGATCAAAGCAGTCATTAGCGATTACATCTGATTCCAGATCAGCTCTTACTGGTCTGAGAGCTGTAATCCAGGTGGATATTAATGATATTAATGTTAGCAATTGGCTTGATGTCATTGTGAACTGGATAAATCCTGGGGACAAATTATTGAGTGTAAAGGGCCCAGTTTGGATATAAAACCCAAAATGCATGGATGTAAACGTAAACGTAAACGACTCCCCATGAGCCAATTAGCTAAAACTAGCTAGCACAGTAATACAAATATGTGAAATGCATTTTTTTTCTTTCAAACCGAATAAATAATGTGCATTTATACA
>NW_027180730.1:0-40010 GCF_040956055.1 Brachionichthys hirsutus | reverse complement strand
CAGCTGGGTCGAAATTTAAAGACATAAATTTATCGTTTTAATCGATTAATGTCAGATTTCTATCTCCTACTAGTGTTTACCCAGTATTGTATTTCGTTTTTTTTTTTTTTAACACATCATTAAAGAGAATACTTCCTTAATCTACGTAAAAACAACCAAAGCGTTTTTTAAATGTCGACAGCTAATGTAATTGTTATTACTTTAGCTCTTGTTGAATTGTGACACGCTGGCTGTGAACTAACCAGGCTCTGTTAGATAATGGGCTGCAGCAGATTGAGATGAAGCCACTCTGTGGAAAGATTCCACAGAGTGTGTGACTGCCCGTGTTTTTTTGCTTTGGGTTCAATCGAGGTGGTTAATTATTAAGGCATGACCAAACACATCCATCTGCGTTTCGGCAGCAGGTATGTGTCAACGACCACTGAGTCATGGCCAAACTTGCTTTGGTGACGATGACAAAACCTGGGGGGGGGGGGGGATTTATGTGAAAATCAAAGGATAGAAATGGGAAGTATAGAATGTTCTACTGTCAACAGATTTATTTAACAGGGGGTTTGGATTGATAGGACGGTTTGTGTGTGTAGACAGAGTAGAATTTAAAGCATTTTAAGAAAAAAACTGCCTTTTTAGAATCCTCGTCCGTTTTAACGAGGTATTGAATATGCTCTTATCCGTGGTCTTATATGTCCATGCATTGCAGCAGCGTGTTCAGAGCTACATGCTGAACCATTATTGGCGTCGATGCTGCACACAGTCACACGAGACCTCTGATGTCAGGATGCACATTAACATTCAGCACAGGAAGGGTCCAACATGGATCAGAAGTGATGAAGAGTGTGTTCAAGGTGAAATGAGTGTCTGTTATCTGAGGCTGGCGGACAGGAATCGATTCTCTGCAGAAGCAGCCTTGATTTGATGTGTTTTCCATCTGTGAGCCGATGCTGGACTTCAAGTGGGTTTCTGGTGAATAACATGCTTTGTGAGTGGCCCACTCACATTCCAAACATCTGAACCACAGACACCCAACACGGAACACAAACACAAATCTCACGCATGCCACCGACACACACAGACGCACACTTTGGGAATGGGGGAAAGGGCTATATCGATTTTCCATTTGGCTTCAGGTAATGTACATCTCATACTTCTTATTGATCATTTGTAGATTTTAAAAATAGCTCTTGAATTGCAAACACTTCCAGATTTTGTCTGGTCCAATCCAGTAGAAAACCAAACTCAGTAAATGTGCTCCTCCCATGTGAGATTTGTAGAACTAAATATTGGAATTACAGAAACGTGCGCGTTCGCGAGGAAGCGCAACGTCCCGAGTAAAACTTAGAAGCGACCGAGCGGCTTCATGCTCAGGATTTCTCTTTTATTTTAAGACGGAACTTTTTGTCTGCTCAGCAGTGTGACTTCCCATTTCAGCTGTGCGTGCGTGGACTCGCCAATCTGTCCTGCGCGCAGCGTGGCTCCGTGGCGGTGCCATGGAGTCCAACACGACTCCCCACCTTGTGAGGAATAACCCCTGGATGCACGCGTAATGTGCGCCGGCAGGACGACTCGGAGCAACAACCAAGGAGTCTCTACCAGAGAGAGAGAGAGAGAGAAGCGGAGCGCGTCTCGGATCCGTTCAGGGTGAGCTGGAGAGAAATATAACGCTGATAAGCAACATTCAACTGATGGCTCTGGCTGCTTTTTAGACTTAAATTGAATTGCAAAACATATATAATCAATAAATATAATGGTATGAATGTTAAACATCAATAAGTAGCCTAATGTTTAACTCTTTCTTCTTAGATGCCTTTCCTCGTGTTATTTTTAACTAAAGTAAATGTTAAATGTTTAACTTTCACTCGAGTCGACGTAAAACAAATAAAAAGGTTCAAGCACGCCACTGTCAACTTTATTTTGTTCTTAACACACTCAAGGGATTTAAAAAACACACCAGCGTGATTAGAATCAAATTTCAAGGTCAATCGTGTCCTATGAAAATAACAACCTTTATTTTGTCCCTTAACTTTTCATGATGCTCTTTATTCAATCACTCGCAAAAACCATTTCAGAAGCAACAACAAGTTTCTCAACACAACTGGAGCAGACTATATTTTTAGCGCAATCATCACTGTTGCGTCCCTCATCGGTCTCTAGATTACAGCTGTAATCCTCCTCCTCATGGACCGGTCCAACCTTCTTCCGGGAGTCTCTGTTTAGTTTGAATTAACCTCCATTCGTGCTTCTTCCTTTTAAAGGTTTGGCCCGTCGCCTGTCTTTGGGACTTCAGCACTTCATCATGGAAGCAGCCAACATCAACCAAACGACGGCGTTCGCCTCGGGCTTCGACTCGGGCTGCCGCTTCAATGAGGAGTTCAAATACGTCCTGCTGCCCGTGTCCTACGGTCTGGTGTTCGTGTTTGGCTTTGTGCTCAATGCCATGGCTTTGTGCTTGTTCCTGAGGATGCGTCCGTGGAACCCGAGTACAGTCTACATGTTCCACCTCGCCCTGTCGGACTTCCTGTACGTCCTCTCCCTGCCCACCCTCATCTACTACTATGCCAACCGCAGCCACTGGCCCTTCGGATTGGCCGCCTGCAAGATCGTCCGCTTTCTGTTTTACGCCAACCTCTACTGCAGCATCCTCTTTCTCACCTGCATCAGCGTGCATCGATACGTGGGCATCTGCCACCCCATAAAGGCCATGACCCTGGTGAAGTCCCGCCACGCCCATCTGGTGTGCGGCATGGTGTGGGGCGTGGTGAGCGTGTGTCTGGTGCCCAACCTCATCTTCGTCACTACTTCCAGGAGAGACAACGACACGCTGTGCCATGACACGACCAGCCAGGAGTCCTTCGACGAGTATGTTGACTACAGCTCCGTAGTCATGATGCTCCTGTTTGGCGTCCCCTTCCTGGTCATCGTGGTGTGTTACTGCTTGATGGCGAGGGCGCTCCGCCGGCCCAGACGGGGGTTGTCGTCCGGCGAGCAGGGCGCCGCCTCTCGACGGAAGTCCATCAAGCTCATCGTTGTGGTGTTGGTGGTATTTGCTGTGAGTTTCGTACCGTTTCACGTCACGCGGACCCTCTACTACGCCTCCCGTGTGTTGGGTTTCAAATGTGAAGTCCTCAACATCGTCAACTTTACATACAAAATCACCAGGCCACTGGCGAGCGTCAACAGCTGCATCGATCCAATCCTTTATTTCCTGGCTGGGGATCACTACCGGTCCAAGCTGTTGTCTTTTCTACCGGGAAAAAGACGCACGATAAGCGGTCTGACACCGTCAAGTCACCCGGACAACAACCGCGGCATCTCTCTGGTTTTTAAGAAGCCAGCCCCTTAAAGGCAGAGGGGACAGTGACAGTGGGAAATCTGTGGGGATATAAACACGATTTATTGGTTTCTGTCTCAGACATTTCTAATCACATGTGCAGAACCATCTGTTTTATCTTCCCATGTTTTGCGCATTCGGTTTGGAGAATCTGTCCTTCTTCATCATCGTCATCACTGCAAAATTGTGCCTTAAACATCATCAAACTTCTGCAAAGCCAAGTTGTGATTCCATTCCTCACCTCTTCTTAACTTTACTGTGTTCATGACTCATTTTAAACTCATTTTTTAAAGAGGCTGTATTTACAGTATGTTGCTGCTGTTTGTCTCTGCCGAGAAAACTTCATCTCATGGAAACACGAACTATATGGCGTTGATTTTTCTCGATCGAAGAGATGATTTATATATTAAAGCTCATATCTGATCATATAGATGAAAAATAATATCCTGTTGTGCTCGAAATGAGACAACTATAAGGCTGTACTTCCTTTTTTTTTTCAGCATCGCCTGCAGGAAACTGCAGCCAAGGCAGTGTTGTTCTCGTCTCAGCTGTTTTAATTCTTCACTTGTCTTAAAAAACGAGAGTCTGATCAGGACCAGCCACATTAAAAGGGAAAAATTGACTTTCCCTTTTGACCTTAGACATGAATGCCACTGTCAGTGTATTGTGATTACTAGATGAATGCATGCAGCTCGATCTTATTGTCTGATCTGACACATTATTCACATTTATGGACTGAAAGTTTCAACATTTGTGCGCGGTGTACTTTTAAAATGGTTCCTTTTACTGCCTCTGACCCGCCTGGTAATAAAGTGAATTAACTTCCTCGAATGTTTGCTCACTAGCGCCTCCCCGTGGTCACATTGGGTCAGGGAGTTCACGCAGGAGGTCAGCGACAAGAACTCCCCAGGTAAGATTCTCTCGGATCAATAAATTGGATGGCGTCTTTTGTAAAAGCGACAGAAAGTGTAACCTGAATTCCACGCCGCGTTCGGGTTGCTGATCTGGGATCATCGAAATGGGTTCCACGTGTGTGTCTTCGCGCAATTAAAACCCATTTTCAACCCTCTATAGTCAAAGTAAGCTTTTATTAAATTAAATCACAACATTGCAAACTGTTCAATGACGTTGTTCTAGAAAATTCCCCACATATAAAGTTTAATCAATTTAAAATGTCAAATCTGCGTGGTTTGCGAGTTTCTGTTCTTTGAAATAAATGGCAATGTTTTTATATCAGGAGTAACTCGAAACTAATTTACGAAATCAGCAGGTTTAATATTTCGGGGGAAGACGTTTAAAAGGGGCCCAACCCCACGCGAATAAACCGCACGAGTGTTTTTGATTTTTGGGAAATTATATGAATTTCATTGATCATTCGGCTGATTCGTCAGATTAGTTGTAGAAAACAGGAAATGTGTCGCTTTTATTGCGGCAAGTGCGAAATTAGAAACGTAAATCATAAACTTGAGCGCGGAAAAAAAAACCAAAACTAGTATGTTAGTTTAATATTATTAGATTCATGCTTCATAAAATAACCGAATAATTTATCTGTAATAAGTCTATTTTGAACATTTAAAAAAAGAATGAAAAAGAATGCTATGTTTTTTAATATTTTAAAAATAACGTATTTCAGTCGTCTTTTATAAATAAATAAATAAATAAATACATGTCCATTCGGGTTTATTTGGATCAGTATGCGTATGGATTCTGGATTATCGGCAGGCATCGCTGAATAAAAGTCAAATCTGTTGTATAAAACCCAGAATCAGTGCCTCCGTGGGCTGTTCAGGCTCTGAATGTCCTTCGACTGACGATTCGTGCCAAGAAAAAAGAAAAAAACACTTGAGAAGTGTGGATGTTTCTGCTCAAGGACACTGTGGATGTGTGTGTGTGTGTGTGTGTGTGTGTGGGGGGGGGGGGGGGGGGGGGGGGGGTGCAATCAATGATCAGATTCACCAGATTCACAGCACGTCGAGGAAAAACGAGTGTTTTTTTCTTCTTCTTTTATTCTCATAGAAATATAGAAAAATAGCCTGGCTGTGGAGTCAGACCTCTGAGAGGTCTATTCATCTCCATGCATGCATCCTGATTAAAAGTGACAAAGTAACTCTGTTTTACAATACTGCAAGGCAACCTTTCCTTCAGATGTAAGTTCAAATGTCGTGGAGGTCAGAGCTAGAACATATTCACCCTTCGGAGATCGGGGCTCAGATATCAGATATTCCAAAATTGGAAAATGTATTATTATTATTTATTTTTTTCAAATGAATTTAATATAGTCTCTCAAACATCTATGAGTCAATGAGAATATTATCTTAAACCCCTCATCACGAGAAAATAATACTTAAACAAGTAAAATAAGAATTATTTACTTTTAATTCAGATGAAATATTCTTGTCTGAGGGGAAGGAAATGAACACATCGTGCACTTATTGTGAGACGCACACCCTCTACCAAAATCTGTTGAGCCATGAACATTTTTTTTCCTCTTGTTTGGCAAATTATAAAGCAGCAACGAGGGATTTCAAGGACGTGTGGACTTCAATTTAATCGAACAGGCTGAGAGTGGAGTGGATGAGTGACACGCGGAGGAGAGAAGTTCATTATTCGGCTGAAAAGGAAACCGATGGCTTTCACAGTCGCCATGGTAACTGGCCTTTCTTTTGCCTTCAGACCTATGATAAGGTACTTCATTGCATTAAGCACAATTACTGCAAGGTAAAAGGGGAAATATTGCCCACCAATGCCAATAGATGTTAGATATTGATTGGCCTGATGATTTTTTTTTAGAGAACCTGGCCCTAAATTTTCCCTTGACCTGACTCCCTGCATCCTTGATTGACACTGCAGCCTTTATTGCACTCTATAGGCATCAGCTTTCTTCCTTTACCCGGATGTCAGGATAATGACACTTGTGACAGCAAGGAGATGAAAATGGCTTCAGTGGTGAAACTGTGGAATACAACTGGAAAAGTGTTTATTTTCTTCTCTGAATGGGAGTTGCTGCATTTTTCCAGCTCTTTTCTTGCACAATATCCCATAATATAAATACAGAACACTCGCTTCTTCCCATTATTAGCATAGCATGTCGTTTTGTCATCGTATGGCGGGTTGGCCTTGGCAGCAGCGAGGTCAGTGCAGAGCATGTGTGTGTGTGTGCGTGTGTGTTGGTGTGAGGCTTAGCATAGTGAAAAACATGGGACCCAGTGTGTGTGTGTGAGGAATAGGGTGGTGGTGGTGGTGGTGGGGGGGGCAAATTGTTTTAACCCCTATTACAGCAACCGCATGGTGCTTCTCTTATCTCGGCCGCTGCAGCCTCTCATTAATATTCCCTACATATGGCACTGCTTTCTGTATCATTGTCTATTAATGGGAGGGATAATCACTCATTCAATTATCAGGCAGTCGGCAAAAGACCAACCGTGCCTGCACACCCCCTGGTTCACAAAGTGGCACAGCCCAAAACAGATGTATGCCAGTGAGAAGGTGAGAGGATAGCAGGGATTACAACACATTAACTACTTTAATAAATCAGGCGTAGGGGACGAATGCCACGCAAATAAGGATCTGTTGGCGAACAAGAAGCAAACCTGAACTGTGCAGCGATGAAACAGAAGAGGGCAGCATCTTTAATCCTGGTCCCAGCGGCGGGGACGCTTTTAAACACTGCCCAGAATGTTTTTGCAGAGAGGACCTGCGGTCAGAAAAGGCTGAACACGTCTGTGTGATGGCTCTGCCGGATAAAGCTTGACCCTGATGTGTGCAGGCCAGAGATCTGTGAAGTGATCAAATAGCGTTCATCCCCGTTGATCCGTGCTTTGTGGCCCCGGGACCTGGCGCTGCGCCGTCTCCCTGCTGCCGGGGCCACGGCCTGGATACGGGGGGGTTACTGATAATAGTCTGACCTCTGGCTGTTGTGACCTAATGAGACCTTGTTGAGTCAACATAAGCACACAGAAGGAGAGACAGGAGAGGGAAGGAGGAAGAGTTGGGGGGGGGTTGTTTAGTTACCCTGTGAGTTTTCACTCGGGCGCCGGCGAGATTGGGAGTGTGGAAAAGATAGGAGGTGAAATGTTAACAAAATCATAGAAAATCCGTAGTTTGATAAATTTTCACATTCTGAATGAACCGGAGGGGGGAGGGGGGGCGGCGACGGCGGAGGGCCTTTGTTGAAGGTCCCATTTTCCCCGGCGGAGCAGCACGCTCACAGGGTCAGTGAAGTTACGAAAGTAATTAAAGCTCGGTGATTCACCGCCTGCTGCGGAGAAAAGAAAGCAAGCTGTCACTCTGATTTAGAAAAAATAAATTACTATTTTAATAATGGGGGGGGGGGGAGCCTTGGTTTGGGGGGGGGGGGGGGTCGAGGGTGTTGCCGGCTCCCCACTTATCAATAGTTGCAATTTTTTTTTTTTTTTTTTGAAAGCGCATCGTTCGTACATTGCGAGAGCACAAGTGCCCTTAAAAAAAAGCAAACCCTGGAACATTAACATACTGATTTCATGCGCATGGCAAAGGGCCTGAGCCAATATCAGAGAGGACTCAGCACTCCTATTGTCTGCCGGGACTCTGGTCCCCTCTGATATGAAAATTCAATTATTTTATAACTAGATCTGGCGCTGCGTTTTGACAGTCGACAGTAGCGCCTTGCCAGCTGCATCAGCGTGGGGGGGGGGGCTCCAGATAGCGAGAGGGAGGCCTTTCAGACATTGACATGTTTTTTTGGGGGGGACAAGATTGCCTAAATGTGTTGCATTTAAGGACTAAAAGTTAATCTAATGCACCGCCATTATCTCACTCAGGTAATTCCAATACCATCCGCAATCTATGTTTACGCTCACGCGAGCGGCCGCATACTCACACACACATTCATCCATTCATTCTCGGGCACTTTGAATCTGATTCCCAGGCTTTCTGTGTCCCGACGGGCGATGTGTGTATTTGCTTTTTCTGTTTCCTGCAGCGTTAGGCTGCTGCAAACTATGCAGAGTGGAAGTTGATTTTCTTAGAGACATCAGCAGTTTCTAGTTAGTCATTCTGCGGCAGATAAACTTGCCTTGCATCATGCTCGGTGTTTTTTTTATGAGGAGGTTAAAAGTACAGGACTATTACATTCTGAGAAACACTTTTATCACAAAGATTTCTTTCAGATTGAAGACGAGACTGGTTATTTTAGTCGCTCTGCGTCATTTAAATCCAGAATTTCCACCTTGTTAATGTTTCATTCGCCTGCATGGCCACCAAAACATTCGCTGGTCCATTATCAGAGTTTATGGGACACATCCTTTCATTACCTCCGTGGCTTATTGTGAGCATTCTGAGGGGGGGGGGGGGACGGGACGGGACAGGAAGCAGCCCCCTGGTATGGCCCTCTCTGCTCAGACCCCACTGTGTTGTGCTTTATTAAGCCGGCCTGGGAGAAGACGTACCTGCTTCCCCTCATTAGGCCATGGTGGAGTACGCGCTTGGTCTGCAGAAGAATGGAGCATTAATTAGTATTCTCTGCAGGGGAACCTCCATTAGCACTCAATTAGCAGTAAGAGCACCACTCAGTCTTGCGGCTAGTTCGTGTCGAACACAATATGTTCTGTGTCTATTCCCTGTAATAGAAAAAAGCTGATGAAAGCCCAATGCTGTGCGTGCATATCTGCTGCGCTGCGTCCGTGTTCAGAGTCCATATGTTTTCTTAATGCTTAATGTTTTCTTTTTCATATCATTTTTTGTCTACAGCTCATCAAGTCCAAAGATGTCAAAGCTATTTTTCCCTGCAGATTATTATTATTTTTTTATGCATCCAGAAAAGGAGCTTAAATGCTTGTTTAGAATAACTTGATCGATCTGAAGCGGCTCATTTAAAATCATTTTGATTTGGATAGAAGCTGGTTTTAAGGTGTAGTCAAGGCCGATGTTCCACGAGGGCAAATACTGTTATCGACATGCAATGATTGGCTTTGGCTGGAAAAGTTTAAGGAATGAGGGTCAACTTTTCCCATTGATCTCAGGGAAGTTCATTTGATCTGCTCTCCTTTCTCCGCCTTCTGCGTCCGACGCCATCGCCGCCGAGGAAGACAACCCATGTCGGTTTGCTCCTCAGATTAACCGGGCTTCCCTTTCAGCCACCTCCCCGCTCCTCCTTTCCCCACCAGCAGCAGCCCTCGGAGGCCGGGGCGGATGGTGGCGGTGGTACCTTTCACTTCCTGAAATCGGAGAGGCGGAGAGCTGTGATTTGCCAATTTGGCCTGAATGGGATGGACAGCAGATTGAATGTCGTTTTCCCACCAGGCTGCACCATCCAGACCAGCAGGGGAGGGATGGGGGGGTGCAGGGAAAGGGGTGTAATGCTAGAGTAAAATTAGAGCTTTGATGGGAGCTAATAGCGTGTGATGGGTGGCGTTGACGTGGATTTCTAGTAAAGACGCCACAGGCCGCCCCCCCTCCCTCTCTGTCTTGCAGCTATACGACCATACGCGCCCTGCCTTCCTTCTCAGGGCTGTAATTTCTCTCTGATCAATGTAATTATGCTGCACATTTCCCACTCCAAACCTGCATGTCAAGGCCAGACCGGTCCTGCCACTGCGCTTCACATGTGAGGAAGCGTTGATGTTCCTTAGCGTGGGACGCTGCCGTGACCCCAAACATGAATATCTGTTATTACCTGTCTGTGCGTGGCCTGTAGGATGGATACAAACTGAAATGCTCTCTGATTTGACATCACAACATTTATTTATGGTCCTATTCGTGTTTTGTCTCTCTTCACTTCAAAAGAAAAATGACTTCTTTTTTTCTTTTTTCCTTACCTCTGCTGATAGTTTAGCTGCCAATTATTTACTCTCTGACGCTTAACAGGATACCCGGACGGACGGATTGGTGTTAGTTGCATTTAAAAAACAAAACCAAATAGCATTTACACATAAAGTAGTGGGTTAAAATAGGTTGACAATGATTCAGCAGCTGATGGAAAAGCAATATGTAATTTGTGTTTTGAAAATCCAAATATATCCAACAGTACAGGACTGAGTAGTTGCAGCTTTATTTTGATGCATAGTATTTCATTTCTCTTGGCTTCTGAGTGTTTCAACTTTCCACTGTGCAAAAAGCAAAGAAAGATGCTGGCTATTTGTCGCCTTTACTTTACTTACGCGTTTCCTGCAACATTAGATCAGTAAGTTCAGCATTGATATGATAATCAACATTACTTTAAGCAGTAACTTGTCGGAGGAATGGATGGATTTGTGTTAGATGTGAAGAGGCTCAGGTGCTGCAGCTGTTTGCTTCAGGTGGGTGGGGGGGGTTCAACTCAAATTAATCACGAACGCCTTCCTCCCATCCTGCTGCCCCCAAGGAGACACGAAGATACACGAAACACAACACTGGGCCTGTCCTCGGGGCTAGAAGACACACATCCCCACACACACACGCCCATGCTGATGGATTTAGAGACATGAGCAGCCGCTGTGATGCTAACGCTAAAGGCTTCTTGAATATCTCTATCAATCTGTACACTTGTCAGCTTGACAATGACGGAAACAGAACACCATCACCGGCGTTCAGCGGGATCATCCTCGTCTCTTCTTCAAAAGCCCACTGCAGTCGGTCGTCCAAGTGAACCCTAAGCCCGAAATATTAACACTCATCTTAAACTAATCTTCCTTTTCCATTGCAGGGTCATAAATATAATATCTTCCTTTTCACCGATGGGATTTCATTTATTTCATTGTTCTGCTCTTTCTTGGTAACGTGAATTTGCTTGTGACCGTACGAGTCTGCCGTCCGCCTGCTGCTGCTGCTCGGGACGCTTTGTGCTTCGCTCTCTTGGCATGGGAGACATTTTGTTTTTGGAGCTCTTTCACACGAGCTCTCTCTCTCTCTCTCTCTCTCTTTAACACAATAGCGCGCTGTCGTCTCGCCCGGCGTGGCAACTCTGTCAAATCGGCAGATCCAGGTCAGTTGTCCTTGCCAAGTTTTGCAGCCTGCCATGTTGTCTATTCTGCTCAGCTATTTAAAAAATGTTGAATATCAACAATGGCTTTCACTGGTGCATTGTCAACTTTTGTATGAAGCAATCTCGACTGAATGAGATGGGTCCCAGAGCAGGGAGAGCCCAGCTGCAGTGTGCACCGCCACGCCACTGACTGCCCGGCTCGCCGCCTTTATTCCTCTGCTGCACATGGTGCTGGTGCTCCAGTCTGAATGGCCATGGTTGGAGTCTGGAGCTGTGGATGTCACTGCTATCTTCCAGCCCACGGCCCTGCTCTTGGGCCTGCTGACAGCCAGCTGTTGAGGGTGTGACTAACAGAGGGATTGGGAAACAGCAGCAGTCAGAGTTTGGTGAGTGTCCTCAATTTTCTGGCCAGAGAGGGGAGGAGGATAGTGAAGAAAGGAGCAGAGGAGGGGGGGGGGGGGGGCGTCCAGGGAGAGAGGGTACAGGGACATTTCTGGTCTCTGTGTTGATGTGCATACAGAGAGGAGGATATAAGTATAGACTTTTCACCTGTTGGATCCCAAGAAATCATTTTTTGATCAGACGCACAATCTCAATTGTTGCAAATGATCCGTCTCATAAAATCGGATTCTTTTCCGATGCCTGTTCTGCGGGTTTTTACAAACGGCATAGACATTTAAACTCCACTCGCCGGTTGCATCCGTGGCTTTCGTGTGTTTGCACAAGCACAGACATCTATGTTTGTGCATGTATGGAGGAAGATGAAAGCAAGGACTAGAGCTTTCCCAGATAATGGTAGCTTAAGGCTCTTTGTCCTGCTGTCAGCCAGGAGAGGAGGACGGCTGCGAATCGCTTCAATGCAGCGGCAAAATCTACTATGTTCCATTGACATATCAGTCTAAGAGGCAATGAGCCGTCGCCTCCTCGCTTCCCTGGTTTATACGTGTGTGTGTGTGTGTTTGTGTGTGTGTGTGAGCAAATAGGTGCCACCCCAAGTTGTAGTTCTTTATTAGTAGTGTTGGTAAGTAGAAAAAGTTAGCAACAAAATAAATATTTATGATCACGGCCAGTTCTTAATGCTTCTGAACATCATTTCCAAATGTTTGAGCAACAAGAGAGACTAATGGTTAAACCAGACTTGTGTGGGAACGGTTTCCACTTCAGCTAAAGGGAAACCTTCTTCGAATAGTACAAATAAATTCACCTCCCTCGTGCAATTTCATTGTTGGTTTGGAAATCGGATTAGTCTCGCTATAATGCAAAATCTTAATATTGATGGAAGTCTATTTTTTTTTTTTACTGCGGTCAAATAAAGCTCCAGAACGGCCCCAACCTTTCCTCCTCCAGGCTGTTTAGTTCCAGTAAACACAGAAGAGACGCGGAGGACCTGAGCTGTCCTCTGCCTCACCTCTCTGAAAGCAACCCAAGGCAAGGTGACTAAATTCAGCTCGGCCCATCCATTATCTTGTCAACGCAGTCAGCTTCCCGCCTCAATTTGCTCTTCCTCGCATTTGGAATACATAATAATCATCATGCTCATCTCCTCGTGCTCGAGGTAATTAATATATTTAGAGGACGATGGCTAACTCTTAATTAAATTATGCCTCTTTTAATGAGACCTTGACTGGCACTGAATTTATAACCACTATCTGCTTTACCAAGTGCTTCGCACGCAACACAGATGAGTCACTTTCTCCCAAATCACAGCAAGATCACGCAGAATGGCACCCATGATATATTTATCAATTTATACCTGTTTGTTTCTTTATTAAGGTTCAATCAATTACTTCTTATAATTAACTTCATCTAGTTTTCGGCTATTTAAATGCACCAATTATGGCTCTGTGCTGTATCTCTGTTACATATTCATGTTGGAAGAAGAGACAGATAACAACTCGGTGGTATTAATCATATTACAAAATTGGGTGTATTCAATTAATTAAAGTTACACTGCAAATTAATTGTGCATTCTCACAATATTATCTTAAGCTAATGAAGACTTGACAAAGAGGCTGTTTCATAAAAAAAAGAGGCTAGATTAGTGGAATCTCAATTATGGCTAAAACAAAAGCGGGCTGCTTGCTTGGGCATGGCGCGCAGCGAAAAGGGACAATTCAGCACTTTCTTCCAAACAAAAAACTGAGAAAGTTTCCATTGTTTTTTTGGGGAAAAAAAGTGAACATGGCAATGATTCAAAAGATACATGGGAAAATAATGAGCTCTGTAATTAGCCAGTTAGGCAACAAGAGTATTTAAAGTGATCATCATATAGAGGTGCTTGATAATGTCATTCACAGGCAGCACACATCTGATCGGCTGTAAATGCCGCTGCAGGAGAAAAAAAAAAAGGCTATAATTTAAACTGCAGTTTCTTTTGTTGCAGTCGAGAAAATTAGATACTATTCAGAGTGCGTTCTGATGACAGCTACTGTGCAAACCCTCCAAATAAAGGTCTAAAACGATCCCTCTGCAGGATAAATCAAGATTGCACCAACATTCTAGAGTAAACTGAGAAGATGGGAGTTTAGGCAGCCGACCCAGAAGCGATCATGTTGCAAACGGGATGACTTAATCCAGCCTCGGCTCGGCTCAGAGGCAAAAACCATATTTATTACAATTTTCTGCTAAATTTACTGAACTGGAATTAGCTTTCAAAAGATATGATATTATAATTCGGGGGCAATTTCCTACTTTATTTTTCATTTAACGCGTCATATACCAAATGTTTAAATATGAATGTTTCTGCTAATCTGCTAAGTAAATGTAAAGCGTCTTTGTCTGAGAAATGACTTCATGGGGCTAATAATACTGAATATTCATTTAAAAATGCTTCCACTTGCCTTTAGCTTCATTAGTCAATAACCACGGCAAAAAAAAAACTCCAAGGGTCAGTGGGTATATGAAATTCTAACTGCATGCTGCTGCACATGATTACACTTGAGTGTGTGTGTTTGTGTTTGTGTCTGTGTGTGTGAGAAGATTTTTTTTTGTACTTTAAACCAAATGTGTTGTAATGTGCCTCCCTAATAGATGATAAGCGGCTGCGACCCGATGAGGTGAAAAACTATTCCCTCGGCTAAGTGAGCTGGAGCAGAGTGTTGGGTGGTCGCGCTCTGTCTGCTCATGACAGTGGCAGGTTAAAGAGATTACACTGGGATTGTGTCAGTAGCCTTGGCCTTGCTCACGCAGGGACATAATGAGGATGAGGAAGGACATGCTTGGTCTCCCGGGAAAGAAAAAGAGGCCAAAGTTTGAAGGATTCTTCACGGACAGCTACAGGAGGCACAGTTTTTAGTTTTTTTGGTGGATATGAGAGACACATTCCAACGAGGAGAACAAGTTGCTGCTGAGTGGAAACGTAATGAAAGCGTGGGTTTTCCATCAGCCTTCAGTGCGCCAGACAAACTTCCAATACTCCATTAAAGCGATCCTTAAAATCGATGCATCTGTCCTCTGAGTGTGTTTGTTTTATAGCTCTTTGGACAGTTTTGAGTGACAGTCCCTTTGCCTCATTAGTGAACAGAGGCTTTCAATCCCTCAGATGGGCTCACCGTCAGCAGACAGATAGTCATCGGGGTTACAGCCTAACGTGACGAATTTACTGATGGGCCTGCTTCATCTTTCATGTTCTCTCATAATGACTGGAGCTCCATATTCAGCCATTGTAATGCAACAATTTAGGAAAAGTGATGACACAGAGCAGCACTTGTATGAAAAGCCACATTTCTTAAAAATAATTGGTATACTTCGATTTATTTGCAACAAATCAGATATAATTTGCACATATAATCTACATTTAAATTTAAATAATTAAGGAAACTTTTTTTCCACATTGTTGGCTTCAAAGATGAGCTTCTTTAGGTCATTTATGTGATGTTTCTGGACTTAATAATAATGTTCATTATATTATTATACCATAAGAAAAGTATTTTTTTGTAACAAATTTCATCAGTGAAATCGAGAATTTTACAACTACCTGTTGCAAGAGTTGCACAAAATGTCTAAAATGTTAGCCAGGAATTTAAATCTTTTTTTTTTTTTTTTTTGCGAGAACCTTTCAAATATATATTTTAGCATCCAGATTAAAAATGTGATTGTTTCTTATATATAATTAGACAAAGAAAAACACTAAAAACATTTTTTTAAAGAAATTATTGTGGGTCAAATAAGTCAAATGCATCAGCAGTGTAGTTCTGCTTGGTGGAATAAAGAGGCAATAATAGCGGCACTCTGATTCCTCTAAATGACCCGTGAACATTATTTTACCTGCGTTGAACTGGGAGGACGTAACCATTCACGGTGGCACAATAGGAACAGCAGACCGTGCGTAAATCGCATCTTCATTTGCATTCCTCATACAAAAATCATGCAAATCTTAATGAGACAGTCTCCATTGCGGCTGTAATTGAAACTCCATTCTTTGTTAATTACTGTTTCTCTAAGGCCTTGTCCGGAGTCACTGAGCTGCAACAAAAAAAAAAGTTCGATTCTTAAATCATGCTCCTTATTGTCGGACGCGCCTTTTAGAAGTATAAAAGTTATGGTAAAGAGCAATATGTGTACAAATAAAATGGCAAGAATACACATCTAAGTATATATTTGCATTTGACCCGTCGTTCAGGTTGATGGAGAAGTTTTCCTGAATTATAAACCAGGCAGAGGATCCCAACACGCACTGACGCTCGAGTTTCCAGGGTCGGATCAGTGTCCTTTGGTGTCAGTTATTCCAACTGAATGTTGGAATTCACATAAAGCACTTAAATATGCATTTTTTTTTTACTTTCAAGGCCCACGAGGCCACGAGGAGAAAAGAAAATCCGTTTATTCCCGTCAACACAAGTCCTGCATGTTTAAAACAAATAATTTATAGATTATTGCAACGACACGTGCTGCAATTTACTGCAAAATCGATCCGTTTTAAACATTAAATGATCTACTATCTGACTGCACGCGGTTTATATTACTCCCATCCGGACAGCGGTTCCTGCAGCCGTGCGCGGTCAGAGCCACTTTAGCCCGCCGGGCTTGTTGAGTCTGAATGTGAGGAGACTGTCCTGGTGGTCCGTTCGTTAATTAGGAAATTAGCTGCGCAGAGGCGCTCATTACCAAACTCCGGGTTACTCCTGGTGTGTGTGTGTGTGTGTGTGTGTGTGTGTGTGTGTGCGCGCGCGTGTGCGCGCGCTTTCTTTCCCCCTCTATCTCTCTGCCACCGGTCAATTTCCATAAGAAGATTACAAGCGGATCAGAAGTGAGATCTGGGCAGATACACAAATAACCGGTCTAACGGCTAATTGGACGTTATTTTATTGCTCTGTTTGTGACGCCCCATTGAACGCGAAAATTAAATTCCTGATGTCTATTTTGTAGGTGATTTACTACTTAGAGGGTTTATTGTTGTCCTTTTAATGCAAAATAACTTGCATCCTTATGGTTTTATTAAGAGCACAACGTTCCCAAACATAAGCAAAAACATAGACATTTAATAGTTTAATTGAAGCAGGTCTTTTTCATGCCCAACGAATACATTGATTTTTTTCCCGTGCGTGTTATCCGCGCTGACGATTAAATTAAAATGAAATTCACAAAATAACAATCTGTAATCTTCCTTTCCTGCAGGCCCCTCAGGTATAGACGCACTGTCTGTATTTGGTTGACCTATAGTGGCTCCATTTTCGTTTTTAAAGGAGGGGGGCGACGATCTAAAAAAATGCACATACGGAATAATTCTCATCTCAGAACCGAGGCGCTGAGGGGCGATCATTAGCACGTGTGAGGTTTGGCCTGCAGAGCCATTGGCTTCGATGGCGTTTCAGGTCATTTGGAGGGTGACACGTGCAAATGAAGGCCACTCGACAATTCATTTTAATAAGCATTGACATGGAGAGTTGAGATTCTGCCGTGTCACCGGAGCGGCTGTGGACTTCATGACGCGATCGTGGGGGTTTAGACGTGTTTTTTTTTTTTTTTTTTAGATGTGGCCCGCAGCCTCCACAAGAGGTCGTTGACGCATTAAAGTTTCTCTTTGGTTCCTCAGCGCAGACACGTCCACATTAATTTACCATCAATTTCATTTAAGTCAGGATTCTATGTTTTAGGTAAAGCCAAGTTGATGGAATTTTTTTATTACATAAGATGATTATTTTTTCTTTGTTTTTAAATTATTTTAGCACACACTCAGCTCTGTTTCAATACATTTACACCCTGTAGATTTTTTGGGTAAATTCTCCCCCAGAAGTTAAAGGACATTAGAGGGAACCGGGACTATTTCGGCTCCTCTTGGGGTTTAACATTTTATGCAGCGCAGAAGGAGACTGTGGAACTCCTGAAGAATACCGAGGTCCTGTGGAGCCAACGCTTCTCTTGAAATAAAAAAAACCCGGACGTTTTAATGTTTGCACATTTAAGATCGAAGAAATATTTATTAAAGCAACAGTGGCTGTTTTTTTTCTTCAAAGAAAATGTAAATGATTGTTTTTTTTCCGTCCAAGGGCAAATTTTATTTCAACGTATCACTTTTGCCTGAGAAAATAGAGCCACACTTTGATCTCCCTTTTTCGTTTCTATTAAACACAACTGTATCCCGCACGGTGTGCAAAACGCGTTTGACTCTTTCAGTCTCATTAAAATCCAATTCCAAATAAAATCAAAAGTCAGAAAAATTATTTTAACGCGATTAGACAAAAAAAAAACTTTTTGAAAAAGAAAACGATGCATTTTCTGACGTTTTCTCATCTTTATTCTTCGATGATTAATGTTGTAAATCTATAACCTTTTATTTTTTATTTTTTACCATCCAGGTTGTTGAGCTGCAGCGCAGCTGTTTTTAAAAAACTTCACCTCTCCCTCCTCCACCCAAAACACAGCGCCGTGTGCGCCCAGGTTTATTACGCGTTGGATCGAGAGCGAGCGCAACGATTGGTCGCCCGCTCCTCTTTGTTATGCTGTCAATCAACATCACATGGTCCGTCCAGTAGGCCTATTAACAGATGATTTTGCCAGGAAGCGCACAGACTTCTCTCTCAGAACGGTCGGAGACGGAGCAGCCTTGCGCGGAGACGAACCAGAAACACCTGCAGACACTTATTAGCCTCTCTGGGCGCAACTTTTCCGCGTCTTCTTATGAGACTGGTCAGTATCTCTACCTCTGAATCCTGGCTCTGTCTGGCCAACTTATTTTTTTTTATGCTTGTGAGCGATCAGCTAAAGTCTGCCTAAATGTATAGCATGATGGAAACCGAGATTAAGACCCCGCTCCCGCAGTCCAACTCGGGTTCGGTACCGGGCGCGAAGAACAGCAGTGTCAGCGACCAGGAGCGGGTGAAGCGCCCGATGAACGCCTTCATGGTCTGGTCTCGGGGACAGCGGAGAAAGATGGCACAAGAAAACCCCAAAATGCACAACTCCGAAATCAGCAAGCGGCTCGGGGCCGACTGGAAACTTTTGACGGACGCAGAGAAGAGGCCGTTCATCGACGAAGCCAAGCGTCTCCGCGCCATGCACATGAAGGAGCATCCGGATTACAAGTACCGTCCCCGGAGGAAGACCAAGACCTTGCTCAAGAAAGACAAGTACTCTTTGCCGGGGGGGCTGCTGGCGCCGGGGGCCAACGGCGTCAACAACTCCGTGTCGGTGGGGCAGCGCATGGACGGCTACGCGCACATGAACGGCTGGACGAACAGCGCGTACTCCCTCATGCAGGACCAGCTGGCCTACCCTCAGCACCACGGCATGAATGGCCCCCAGATCCAGCAGATGCACCGGTACGAGATGGCGGGGCTCCAGTACCCGATGATGTCCTCGGCGCAGACCTACATGAACGCGGCGGCGTCCACGTACAGCATGTCCCCGGCGTACACGCAGCAGACCCCCAGCGCCATGGGACTGGGCTCCATGGCGTCCGTGTGCAAGAGCGAGCCGAGCTCGCCGCCGCCGGCCATCACGTCCCACTCTCAGCGGGCGTGCTTGGGGGACCTGAGGGACATGATCAGCATGTACCTGCCCCCCGGCGGGGAGGGCGCGGAGCATCCCTCCCTGCAGGGCAGCCGGTTACACAGCGTCCACCCGCACTACCAGGGCGCAGGGACCGGCGTCAACGGGACGCTACCTCTCACCCACATCTGAGAGCCGCAAGAAATGGACTCAGAGTAGTGTATGTCGGATACTTGAACTATTTGGTTGCTATAGAGAAACACACCGCTCGACATGTTTTTATCTCAATATCTTTCGAGTTGTTCACTTTAAATGAGTTTTAAAAAAGGACCGAAACTGAACGCCGAGCCCCCCCCTGTCAGAGACGCAAGTTTAAGCAATCAACTTCTGTAGAAGAATGGGACTTCTATGTTTGAATTAATGCCATATTTTCCTCTCTGTGAAAAGGCATGTGGCCTCATTAAGAGAGGCCTGATGTATTTCAGAAAAGCTGTTTCATAAATGTTTACACTTCATTTGTAGAATGTCAGTTGTCTCGACCGTGTCCAAATTTTGTAGTTTTTTGTTTTTGTTGTTTTGTTTCCTCCTCACCTTCATGACCTATAGGTTAAAATGAAATGACTGTGCGGGTCGCAAACGCAAAAGTTTTTATTTATAGTAAGATTTTTTTTTCTCTCCATCTTTGTAGCTTAATGTTTTGTAACACGAGAAAAATATTCTAATTTTGTTTTTGTAAAATGTTTTTTTTTTCTCCCTGTGATGGTTTTGACAGTGTCATGTTTACTCATTATCTCGAACGAAAAGGTTTATTTAAACTGACGTTTCTACATATTTTAAGACCATCCTCTATTCTTAAAGCTGAATAAATTTGTATGAAACATGATTTGTGACTCTGTCCTTTTTGTAGAAGAGGAGGCTTTGGATGCAGACTTGCAGGTGGAACTTGAATAGAAACGTGATTTAGCAGATCTTAATTCATAGATATTTATTTTATTTATTTTCACATTATGTGCGCTCTATTTCCACATCTTATTCTTCAAGGGGGGGGGGGGGGGGGTCTGCTTACTGTAACTTCCAATCACAGCATGTCAAAGGATAATTTGTCCAGAAAATAAACACAATTTTATCTTTTCAAATATACATTCCAAATTAATTGCGTAATCTGCCATAATTCTTTCTGTTCTATTTGATATTTTTGGCAAAGTTTTTCCAGACACTGTTTGGGAATTACTGTTAGAATTAAAATTGGCTTTGTCTTCCTTCTTTAATTACTTTTTAAAATATTTGGTGAAAAACCTTTTGTCTCTCTAAGTTTACCCGCTTCAGTATTGACTTAGTCAACACGGTTGTTATCCTCTGTTTTTCGCTTCAGTCGGTTTGAATATGTTTTTAATATTTTATCATGCATTATTGGAATATTTGTACTTTTTAGAACTTGACTTACAAATCAAAGAATAAAGAAAGGTCAGCATTAGGTCACTTTACATATCGATAACTTTCAAAAGTTATGTGCATTTACTTTTTATGGATACTTTGAATGCAAGAAGTATTGTGACTTTTTTTTGGCATAGAAAATAAACTAATAAATTGCTTTAAAGTAGTTCATGAGGGATTTTCCCATTTAGTCTTTAATTTCCAGCGTACTCTGCAATTGAGCTCATTTAATATGGAATTTCTTTAAATAACTGGGCAGCTTCGTGAACTGATCGTGATAGTTGTGTTAACAATATAACAGTTTACATGGTGAATTTTTATTTTCCAATCAATGATTCAGCGATTGCGTCCCATTCGTTAAATAAAAGTCTGCACACACTCATGGTGGCTGACACTCACAACGGCCGAGGTGTGTGGAAGAATGGAGTCTGCTTGAAGATAAATCCATTTTGCTACCAAGCCATGGCAGCCATGCTGGCCTTCCCACACTCCCCGTCGGACTTGATCCGCAGCTCAGCACAGCGGCCTGGATTAGCCCCACGCACCTTTGTTGGGGGGGGGGGGGGGAGATTATCCAGACCTCCCTGCATTCAGTGACAGGGTCTTAAGTCAGTCTAGCGTGCCGGCATCCACCCGTCATCTCATCACACTTTCCAACTAATTTTTTTGTAATTAAGGAGCTTTTCTCTTCCTGCTTCCTGGTGTCGGAGGTGTTTAATAAGGGCTGAGCGAAACGATGGTTGTGGTCGTTTGTAAAACCGAGAGAATGGTGCAAGCTCGGGACGACTTTCACCTCCTCGGCTCCTCTGAAAGGTTTCTGCTCAGCAAATGACAGAACAGTTCTAACATGTCAGTATGATGAAACTTGATTTGTATTTTTTGTACGCAGATCAAAGTGCAGCACACGGCTTGTTGGGATTGGCATAAGTGATTACGTGTAATGATGTTTTCGGCGCCTTAAACTGTCTTTGCGGAGCGGGCGTGAGACTGAACCTCGCATAGCGCTTGATTATTTTTTTAAATTCTGCCAGCGAAGCCATCTGAGTTTGGGGCTACCCGCCACCACCTCCACCAAAGTCCAAAGCCCCCTCACTCTCATCCTGCTGAGCGCCCGAGGGCCTCTCGCTCCTGTCATGTGGAGCTCTGTGCCCACTCAGCAAGTGCAGGCATATCCCACTTCCATCTGCCTATGACCTCACAGGCCCTGTTTGTTTAACCCCCTCTCCAAAAACTAACCCAATTATAGGCCTGTAGAACACGGATTCAGCGGATTCCCAGTGGATTCGGCTACTGTGTGCCCTCATGTATCTGTGCGGTACGTGAAAGCCTCTGGCTTTGCAGTAGCAGGAAGTATCCATATTTTTTTTCCCACGTGTTCATTATATTATTATACCATAAGAAACGTGTTCTTGTCGCAAACCCGTGGGAGTATAAGCGGACGAGGCAGTATTTTTATTTTTTTTAGAGCGTCTCTTTACGTCAGTATGATAAGTGGAAAACTCATTACACAAATCTGGCTGACAGACTTGACGTTGGTGACATCACTAAACTCGCCTGCTTGACCTGCTTGGCAACTTCCAGCAGAGACACACCCTCTGAAACAACTCGCAGCTCTCCACGCAATCTCCCACTGAAATCTGGAGCCTCCTCTGATGCGCTGATCAGACGTCACCCAACAGCATAGTTTGAGCGTAACGGATAATTTGATGCGTGGGGTTGGGCGCTGCACCCATGACGCCGTCTGGCTGTACTAGTTTACTGTTGTTGATATCCCCAGGAACCTAAACCGGCATTTCCAGGTTAGATGGGCCTGTCCAGAGCGATGGGACTCGTGTGAGGTGCTGAGATTGACAGCAGTGTTTAGAGGTGCGGGTGGGTGAGGGGGGGGGGGGTTGGGGGTAATCTCCCTGAACCGGGGCAGATGTTGTTAATGAGCTCCTCTCAGGTCGACTCCCTGCGTGGGAAAATGGCATCAAATCCTCCTGGGGTCAGGGCTTTTGGGCTGACCCACTGAGAGCCATCCCTCTCTAGTGCGCCGTCTTCTCAATCCCCTCTCCATTCACTCGCCCACTCACTCAGTCACTCATTCACTGACAGAGACACTAGAAAATCACATCTGACCATTTTCTACCACTCCTTTTTTAAGCACATCCTTGTTTTTCCAGGCCATTCCTTAAATTATTGTGAGCGGCTATAGACCTGCTCCGCGGGCAAGTGTTCTTATTAAAGGTAGCTGCGCTTGCGTCGCTGAACCTCCAAGGCCTGCGCTCAAGAAGCTGTAACGCCACACCTCATGGGAATCAAGGCCGAACTAAAAGAAAGTATAGCTAAGGGTATAATTTTACATGCTTTATCTTTGTACTTACAATTTAGGTCCCGCCCACTGAACACGCCATCGAGATGTGGCGTGGCCGCGCTCTCATCAGTCACATCCGAAATAAGCCCCACCTTCGCGATATCATGTTAACAGGCCAGCTTCAGGGTTCACCCTAAACACGGTTTAAATGCGAGGGTCATCCGTTAAAGTGTCTAATGCTGGCGGCGTCTCTGTCCAGGCAGGTGTGTGCGAATATGAGACGTGTCAAAGAGGAGGCCGCCTCTTTTTGTCACAAGCACAACGAGCACAAATCACGAGAACAGCTGAGTTGTGTCTGCTTTCTTCTGTCGGCGGATCCTTTTTGACATTTAGCCCAATGAAACAACCGATGGTTACTCGGACTTGTTTTTGCTTGTAGTTGTGGTAAGGACAGAGCCGTGTAAAACCGCACGTGCGCACCTGCACGGGCACGCACATATACACAAGCGCACCACCGAGAATGAAACTGGATTAGGAGGCCTGAATAACCTGTAAGGGCAATTACATACAAACGGTTGGTTTTGAGTGTGTGTTATAGGAACGCTCAGACACCGAGGCAGGTTGTCTGGGGTGTTGGAGTGTGTCTGTTGCAGATTGTAGTTTTGTGTATTGTACATCATTGCGTCTGGGTCATGTGCCTTTAGTAGAGTTGTGACCCGCCTTGGAAGCCTTAAAAATGGGCCAAGTGTACTGATGTATATACTGCCTTGGGACAGCAAAGACAGGGACCGCTGCAAGACAATGCAGAGTCACGGGGGGGGGGGGACGAGGACTTTAAGGGGGAGACAAGATTAGTCCTCTCCTCTAGGCCACAGATATTGATTAGTGTTTGTCGAGGACAGTGAGTGTGGATGCAGATTGACAGATACACAATGGCGATGTGGTGGCTGAGTCATCAGAAGCCCACTGATCATATCGCTATTGTAAGGAGGCCTGTTCATAATGTAACCTGTACAAGTGCACAGTGCGCACGCACACACCCACACCCACACACACTATCCAAAATACTCATGCGCGTGTTGAAACAAAAATACTTGTCATCAATATTTTTTTCCGTAGATCTGGCCACTATGGGGGTACTTTTGTCCCGGTGTGCGTGTGCGTGTGCGTGTGTGTGGTTTATGGGTGTGTAACCCTGGGAACATGGGGGGAGGTGGAACACACTCAGTCACGGGTCAGTCCTGACCGACTCTGTCACTTATTGATTAGTTGCCATGGAGAGTTAGTCAGGCCATCTCTCTTGGAGGTGTGTCACTGAGGGCCAGCGGCACTGCCCAGATGAGCCTGTGGAGGCTTTGTCTGCGAGGGGCGTGTGTGCGTGTGTGTGTGTGTGTGTGTGTGTGTGCCTCGCTAACTCTCTTCCTCTCAAGCTTCCTTCATCCTCATCACTTCCCTCTTTGACCCCCTGAAGCACTTTTTCTCTGACTTTCTGATCTTTTATGCAGTTCTCTCAGGCAGCCCCCCCCCCCACTCCCTATTCTACTACTGTACTTTCTTCTTGTCCCGTGAGGGGTCGCCGCAGCAAATGTTCCCCCTGTCCTTTGCATCGTCCTCCCCAACACCAGCCACTCTCATGTCCTCCCTCCCTACGTCCATGCATCTTCTCCTGGGTTGAACTCGAGCCCCGTTCCCTGGCGGTTCCACCCCTCTCCCTAATAATCTGCAGTATCTGAAATGAATGCATGTTTAAACTCACACCTACGGGCGTTGCCCAACAGCACCGTGTGTAGGACCAACCCACCCACCCCCTCCTTGGCCCATGGAGTTGTTTCCTCATATGATTCATGCTCCTCATTTCTTCTATTGTTATGGTTCCTAGGTGGGGGGGTGGTCAGGACATTTTGGTGCCAGAGGTCTACCTGTAGAAGGTGAGGACTGTCTCCACTCAGTGGGAGACGGTGAGGACGCTCCTTTTCACACCTCTCCCAAATCATTAGGTGTTGGACTTCAGGGAAGGAACACCAGAAACAAGCAGGAGTCTAAAGATGCACAAACATGAATGCGGGTTTGGTTGCGACGTTGCCAGTCATGGAGGTTTGGGAGGAGGGAAAGCCTTTCACGAAAAAAGTCAGATGGGGCAAGAAAAAGAAAAAAGACGGAATCAACTCCTGCTTCAACTAAATTCCGAGCCGGTTGTGCAGCAGAAGCAAATTTCTGTTAGTCCAAGGGTTAAATTAAGTTCATAACATGCCTGAATGCTCCATGTTGGATTGTCTTAACGATGTCACCACAAATTTCAGCAATGTTGTGAGATCAATGATGTCACAGTTAAAAGTTAGAAGTAAAAAAAAAAAAAAAAGATTCATTATTGCTATCTGAAATTACTGGCTTGAAATTTTCCTGAAGTTTCAATCAAAGTTTTAAGTACGTTTTTAAAGAGAAAAGTAGGAATGCAGCCTCATGGGTAGAATGGCTAGTACGGTTAGCAGGAGCTAACGTAGCACTGCCAGATTCTCCCTCGTGCCGGTCCCAAGCAGGAATGGCATCCGGCGTAAAAAAATGTGACAAATTGAACATGCGAATCAATGTCAAGCGAAAAGTAGGATTAAGAGCCTAATTTTCGTTTGACCTCTGGAATACTGCAGACGTCCTTCCTTCTAAGAATATGCGCACAAACATTTTACCCTGAAACTTGCGACGAACCCCCATTATCCCTCCCTGATATCACACCTTGGATGCATAAACATGCCTGCGCTCCACACATCAACCCTCCCCGGGGGGGGGGGGGGGGGGGCTGCATGGCTTTAGTGCTGCACTGTGACACCAATCAGGGGAGATGGCGGGCTCCTTTGTCATGCAAACACCAATCGCTTCTTCTCTTATTCAAATGTCTGGCCGCTCTCTTTCTCCTCTCCCTCACTCTCGTCCAACACCTACCCCGCTTTACCCTCCACCCCTGACTTCTCCCTCCTTCTCAAGTCCAAGTAAATCCTCAGTGAGGAGAAGAAGGAGCCTCCGGGCCTGGGGCTCCTCAGGCAGGCTTCTCTCCTGGGGGTCAGCCTGTGTCTCAGAGCATGGGGCTGTTTCCAGGCCCGACCAAGTCCATTTCATATTCAAATGTTACAATCAGGCCTCTGACCCACGGGGGGGCTCTTTATGGTTGCGGCCCCAGGTCGCAGGGTCAAGATGGTGATTTAATAGCTCACGCAGAGGAAAGGAGCGGGGGGGGGGGGTGCCAAGTGATTTAAGGGATGAATGAGTAATAAAAAAGCATTTTTCTTAAGTTGTCATGTAAATTTCTATCCGTATTCATTATGAGATTCCCTCCTCACCATAGTCCTTCCACAGTGTTGTTCCAGTGGGCCTCGATCGTTCAGAATTGAGAATTTTCTGTCTTTACCCTTGACTCGTGCTTGGTGTAAACAGTAGCTAACGGTGAAGCGCCCGAGGATTAGGGATGGAGATGAGGACGCGTTTCGAACTCATCAGGCCCATGTGGTGCCTCTTTCTCTGATGTGCTGCAGTGCTGGAGTAGCCTGCTATTCCTGTCCCAGAGGGTGTGTTCCCAGCACAGCGACTCCTGAAGCACGGGCAGGACTGTGCGATTCACACGTGTGTGTGTGTGTGTGAGAGAGACACACAAGACTGATTAATGTTCTATCATGTGAAGAACGCATAGAGAGCAACTCAAATGACTTTCCCCCCCCGCCCCCCACAGGTAGAAACACGGAGGCGGAGGCGACGCTTGGATCCAGCATGCCGACTTTAATATATGATTATAGTTATTAACAGTTGGGTGTTTCTTCACTGGCATGTCACCATGATCTGTTTTACCTGTGACTCACACAGTGTGTCCTGTTCAGGCTGACTCATTGAAACCACCTCCCCATGTCACTGCCTCTGGAGTTCGGTTTGAGCCCATGGTCTACTTATTTACTTTTTCAGATCCCAAATCACGAAGAGCTCGTCGGATAATTTATTTAAAAAACGGGCACAAGTGAAAATCACGTAGTAGAATAAGATATGTATTCAATAAAACTCCCGAAAGACAGTAAATGTTTACAGAAATGCATGAATAAATGAATTAAATATTGCTTTCATATATTGTTAAAATGATTTCAAAGCCTATTGGGCCATTTAAGTTCTAAATTAACATTGATCTGAATGAAATACTGTATGTAGTTAATTTGACACACACATGAGGATGTTGTACAGATTCAATGTTTGAAAAGCTTTTGATGCGCTTTTGATCCATTGAGTTGGTCTGAGGATGATAATCTGCAGTCCCACTCAGCGACAAAAAACATTTAAACTTGCGGATGGAAGAGGCAAAATATGATAAAATAACACACAGATAAAACAAAGCAGGAAAATATAATGAAAACTGCTGATCTCTGAACTCATTGTGTACCGTGTGCTCCGTGTTTTTGGAAGGTGAATAAATATATTTTTTTAGCATGATTAACTCAGTTTGAATGTCAAAGGTTTTGCCTTAGAACAAATACACTGAACAGTTGTCTGTTGGAGGCTCATTAAAAAAAGAAAACATCCGTGGCACATATTAAAATGTTGTTTACCAAAAATTCTTTATTCATGTTCAGTAAATTTACTTCTTTGTCTTTAAATCAACATCACCTTTTCACCTGAAATTAAAGGTATTTTATTATTCTACGCTTTCTCAGTTATCTGTTTAATCAACACAACTTCTTTGTGTGCTTTATGCGTAATGCTTTTTTTTAATGTTCAATCAAGTAATGAGGCTCTGATGGGTTATTTTGTCTGATAAATGTTATGATATTTTCTGGAATCCAATTTCTTTGGCTATAACAGTAAATGTCCGTATTAAATAGGAATAAAACCCCCATAAAGTAAAGTTAATTAAAAAAAGAAGTAAACTAAAAAGGTAAAATTCTGAGTATTGTATTTTGATAGGCTAATGTCTTCTTCAATGATGATGTAGCTTCATAGCAGCGATCACCCCCCCCCCCCCCCCATCTCACCCTCCCCTGCTGTGCTATAAACATGACAATCCATCGGTGGCTGGTTTGTCCCTTATGGGATACTGTGCAACAAGTCCTCTTCAGTGAAAGTGTGTTTAGCTGTTTATGGGTGGTGTGGTGGACAGCATAGGCAGGTCTCGGGTTCCAATCCACCCAAGGACCCTTAAGGTTTGTGCGCTTTCCCCGTACCTGCCTGGCTTCCCTCCGGATATTCCGGCTTCCTCTGATATTCCAAAAACTTCCGGTACATAAGTTACAAATGTGTGACTCTGAAGTTGCCTGTAGGTGTGAATTTGACTGGGAACGGTTGTTTGTCTTTCTGTGTGGCCCTGGGCTGACTTGTCTACCCTGCCTCTCGCTCCAACGTCAGCTGGGATCAGCTTTTTTTTTTAGAATTTCATAAATTTACCCTCGGTTTTAAATTAGAAACTGAGAATCTTCACAGAATAACCCAAGTTAGTTGACAGACAGAACCGTTGGCTTGAGGTTTTTGAATGTTGGTTTATTTCTCAGATGAATAGTGCTGTTCTGTTTAAGAAACAGAACTTCTACACTTGTCTTCGATATTACTATAACTCACGAGGCTTTCATGAAACGGAGGCAGAGGCCATAAACGGAGGGCACCATGGTGAAATGAGATTGAGGGGCTACTGCAGGGCAAGGTAGGCCGAGCCTCAATGGGCACAGCTTTAGCTCAGAGTCATTATTGCTCCTCTACTGGTTCAGAAGAAAAGGGCCACGCCTGCCCCCTGTCCCCTGCCCCACACACTCAGGAAGGCCTGGTAGCGCCAGGCGACACCGCTCACAGTTTGTACTCCTATCACGTCTGGCAGGGAAGTAGAATAAAGCAGAAGCATTGGTTGGGACAGGGTCTGGTTAGGATGGGTGGCTTTGGGGGTTACAGAGGGGTGGGGGGGTCCTGCTCCTTCCTCTCTTATCTGCTCACCGACTATTCTCTTTCCCATCCCCTCCTCCTGCCCTCCACCCCCTTGATCCCCCCTCCTCCCTTCTCTCCCTTTTGTGGCCTGTGCACCTGCAGCCCTTGAGCCGGGGCAATAAAGCTGGGGGATTTGTCTACTGGCGGTTGGAGGGAAAGTGGGGGAATCATTAGGCATGAGGAATACAAAAGCAACAGGTTCCAACTGTGGTTGTTTGATATGGTGCTATGCCATATTCCAGAGTGATGGGCTTGCTGTAATGGGGTTTGACATAGAAGGGGTGAGTTTAAGCAGATTGGGGTCCAGAACTACACTCTGTTTGGGCTACTGTCATTATGAATCATTTGATCTGACGCGTGATCAGCTTTTAGCATTTGGCATGCTTTGCTTCCATTTAGTGAGTACGTGTATGAAATGAAGCTCAGCTGCGTCTCCAAAAAGGCCAAAGATGTGATGATTCATTTTTAAAAATAACCCAAAGAAGTCAAGAAGCGGGAAACGATTTCAGCAAAACCTGAAAACTAGACACATTTTCCTGGGATGAAATTGCAGCCTTTAATTGCAGTCCCATTAATACAGAATAAAACTGATCTCATTATGATAAATAAACACAATAATTATGACAAACTGCGTGTCACGGAGTGAGTTCAGGAAATCTCATTAAGGCTTTTATATCATAAATCAATAAACCACACTCCTACAGTATTTTCTAACCTACATCATGTATACTTTGGCCTTTTTATGTATTGATCATATGTTGATGGTAATTGCTGTATTTAATTACTTTACAATCATTCTCTTCTTATAAATGTATTAGAAAACAACATCTCTGCACAACAGTGTTGCCATTTAAAAGATCAGCATACTTCTTTAGTCACAAATAACTATTTGATTCCATAGTGAATGCGTACTCTATAAATACGTTTGTCAAATATTTATCCTCCCTTAAAACATTTCCTCACTTGTGTTCTCTTGTCTTTAATGAGTACATTAAGAATGGAATCTCTCATAAAGCACAAATAAAAAAAAAAGTAGTATATCATGCAGCTAATTGGGATTAGAATTCTTTTGCATACTTAATTGCATGTACTTTATACAAATATACCTACAGTGGTTTATGAAACAATGACATCACTGTACATTAAATTGTTTGTGGGATCTGTGACATCACCTCATGGATGCTTTACTGATTGATCAGATTTGGGCTAAGTCAAAGTCGCCGTGGTTTTGATCGGACGACTGGCTGGGTCTGCTTGTGAAGGCTAAGTGTGCTATGCTTTTCTAACAAACTGAAATAGCGGCTCAAAGAAAATAGGTTATATAGGAAAAGTCAAAATGTCCTCAGTCATGTTCTGTAGAATCTCTCAATTCCCCACCTGTTGTAATGCTCAGCCATGTGGAACTTTTTCTCTCAGCCGTTGCATGCCAGACCCCCCACATTGTAAATCGGTGCAAAAGAAAAAAAAAAGAAAAGATTCAGCTCTTTCAGAGCACGACCATGAAGGCAGAGGAAATCACTCTAAACTGTCTTAATTCTGCCATTGGGTGAGAGGGAGTGCCGACGGGGATTGGCTGGCCCTATGCTCTATGCTCCATATTCACAGAAGCAGGACGAGGCTGGGAAGCCTGCTGAGAAAATGGTGTCGTAATCAGGAGCCGGCGGTTCTGCCTGATCAGGTGCACTGGCCCCTCTTCTCCCTTCCTCGAACCCCTCCCCCTCCTCCTCCTCTTCCACACCCTCGTTTATCTTTCCTTCTACTACACCCGTAAGGAGTTCCTAATAAGAGTTTGGATGTACTGAGCTCCTCTTATGTGAAGACCTGGCAGGAGAGAACAGGGATGAGGTCTGAGGTGGGGGTTGAAGCTCGTTTTTTTGTTCCCACATTTGATTATTCAGGTTGGCTGAACTAAATTCTAAACCCATAAAATTCGTATCCCCTCTGGGGTACCATTTGCATATATTTCAGTGCCCCCTCCTTCACATCCCAATTCCCCTTCTTTCTCAGAAAGTGAAAGAGAAGGCGAAGCAACCAGGCCTGTCTAGGCTTTAAGATGTCACCGCAGTGTGAAATATGGGCGAACAAGCAATGTCTTTGAAACTCAAACTACCCCCCCCCAATCAGCCCCTGAGCTGCTACCACACACACACACACACACATCTAGAACCAGTCATCCTTTTGGCCTTTACAGGTTGCCATCCTTAAAGAGGAATTGCATTTCAGTCTGTAGTTACAGGTTCTTCGGCCTTTTTCTCACCCGTGACTCTTCCTGGTGAGTCACGGTGTTCTCTCATATCTGTTGAAAGCTCCTTTAAGAAAGGCTAAAAAAGGGGGGGAGGGGGGGTGGGGTGTAATTAATAGCTGCTTGTATGCTTATACTGTAAGATATGGTGTGTTTATCCATTGCATAAATGCCCGGGAAGAGTTCCAGATCACGTCAAAGCGGTAAAGCTTGGACTGGCACTCTTACTGTTGTCAATGCAAGGGATTACGTTTCAGACCCCCAAAAATATTCTGAAGCCAGGTCTTAAAATTCCGGTTAGGATGCGTGTTCAGAAGCACAACGATTAAGGGAGCACACATGCAGCCGGGCGGAGGCTCCGACAGGCAAGCTGGATGAAGGCCGGTCTCCAGATCGTCAGTCAGCCGTAAGAGACACCTGTTCATTTGTTTGGCGAGCAGACCCACGGGTTTCTTTTCGCTGTGCCAACCAGGCCCACTGCCTCTAGGGCTACGGTCCAGCTGTATGGACGGAGGAAGTTAGAGGTTCAAAAAAAAAGGGGAAGGGGTACTTGATGGCATTTTGGTCACATGGGGCGAGTTGCTGTCATCCTCCCCCCTGCCCATGCCCACTCCCTGGTGCACATGCAGAATGCAGTGTCAGGAGGGTAAGCACTGAGCGCCCATTGTGTGTGCTAACCAAAGCGGAATGCCCGGGTGACAAAAGGGGGAGGAGTGGGCTCAGGGTGCACAAAGCCAGGGGGAGGAGAGGATTGGAGGAGGTTGAGGGGAGAGAAGGAGAGGGGGCAATCTGCTGGGGGCTAAATAGACCTACTCAGCCTCCAAAACTCTAGGCACCCTAAAAATCCCCCCCCCCCCGCTGCCTCCTCACCCTCACCCAGACCTCCCTGCATCGCCTGCGGGGTGTACAGTAGGCCATCCTGAAGAAGTTGGTTTCGAAGAGGGAGAAGCTACGACAACGAAACCCTCAGATTATCCACTGTTGGGTTTGACTCGCAGCCTGGAGCGCTTCATCGGGACGAATTGTCAACGGTCGTCGTGGCTTCCAATATCTGTCACCAGTCCCACGGATTACTGCTGGGTATTTACAAAACAGAAAGGAACTAATAAAATAATAATAATACAAATATTCTAAATGCAATACCTTTAATACAATACTCCACCTCCACCTTTTTTGTGTGCCTCCGGTGACATGAATTGCTTTTATCCTCATATGACCTAAGATCCTAAATCCCTGTTTGTGAACAAGTGTGTGTGTGTGTGTGTGTGTGTTGGAGGGGGCCCATACAGTATGCATGTACTCACTTGTCGACTCTAGAAGCTGGGCGCGTTGTTGACGGTGTGGTATTTTACGTCAGAGTGGGCTTTTAAACTCCCAAACAGAACCCAGGCCAAGAATGTGACCATTTTAAAACCTGCAGCCAGAAACCCCGAATGAACTCACAGAATACGGTTTTATCTCCTGTAGAGATGCAACTAAAAGTAGGTCCACTTGAAACGGGCCCGTGAAGGCTGGAGGACATCGACACTGCATTCAGATTAGTGTATCGGTCTTCACGTTTTCATTCACAGCTGTGAAGATATGTCTGATGTTGCATCAAAAGTGTTTGGCTAAATGACCGCTGAAAGAAATGAGCATTAGGTTATGGGGAATTGTTTGATTATTTGAATTCCACCCATAGTTTGCACCTGTCTCTAAAGTTTATGAACTTAGACTTTGCTGTTCAAAGAAACTAATTTTGTATAATTACAATCTGAGAATATCAAACATGATGATCTCAAAAAGTCTCCTTAGGCGACGAAGCTTCATTTATTGATTCACTTTATTATTTTCCACTGTTGCCTTTTTTAAAACTCTTTTTTGGCTTTCTGTATTTAAAAATGGCCACTTTTGAATCCTCTTATTATTATTGTGTGAGTATCAATTATTATTTCATTAAACATTGCTGCCAGATGAGCTGTATTTAAATTTAAATTCTATTCAGTTTTATGAGTTGTAATTGTATTTTCTTTTATGAGTTGATGTGTGTTTCTTTTTAAAAGCCTGAATAAAATAAACATTATATTATATATATATTATATAAAACTTTTTTCCACCCTAAGTTGTTTGATGCAATTCCAATGAAGCCAAAGAATATCTTTTTTTAGAGAACTTTTCATTCCATGTGATCTTTTTTCTTTCCCAAAGTGATGAGCAGACGGATCAAAGGGGACAATCTGAAGAAAAGTGTCTCCCCTTCCCCCATTTCTTTCTCCCTAATATCCTCACTTTACATCTGAACCCTTCGTCTTTAATTTATACAAACATTAGCCTTTGCTGTAGCATTTACATAGACAGTGCCCCCCCCCCAAACACACCAGGTTCAAACGCCTCCAGGACATGTTTGGTGACAGAATAAAAATTACAACTTGTAACTAAAGTGTGTTTCTATCGATCGATCGACCGATCAGTCAGTCAGTCAAACCCAACCTCCATTTGTCTGCCTCTCTGTCTATACACACACACACACACACACACACACACACCAGTGCATATGTATTTCAGGTGAGCGTGTGCTGCCGGTGCCGGTGCATTCGGAGCCTCTCCATCAGTGCGCACCCTGGGAGCCATCATTGTTCTTGAGGTACAAATCACCCTGCTGCAATCAGGGCCTTGATCTGGGCTTCTCAGAGCCCTCTCCACTCCGGATGATTCCCCTTCTGATTGGCCTAACTGGACTCCAATTTGTGGTGGCAGATTTGCATGGATTGTTTTTTTCTTCTTTGTGGCATACAGATGTTGCATGTAGCATGCTAGCATTCAAACGTCCACACAGCACCAAAGGGCTCTGCCAACGCTCCGAAATACAGAGGAAAACCAAATGTCGCTCATGAGTTTGATCACATTCAGAATAGTTTAGGAGACATTCGACAGGCAAACGCAGACTGATTTGTTTTTGGTGTTTTTATATTTCAGAGTTAATTTTTAAGTGAATCTGAAGTCTCAGTTTGTGTTTGTCACTGAAACACCAGAAATATGGCATTACCCTAAATGTAGTCACATCTGGTTTAGGTAAAGGCTCAGACACAAGTACGCCAGTCCTCTTAGCACTAGCTGGTAGAAGATTTGCTACTTGATTTTAGTCAGTATTAGTACCGCTCTTTAGGAACGTCATGAATATTAAAAATACTGTACTAAATACAGTTATTTGTCATTTTAGATTATCCTTTAACTTCCAGTCATATTTCTCCTCTATCAGTATCTATTCATAGTAACGCCATGTGCGCCATGTGCACTTTGGAAGATAAAAGATGTTGGTAAAGATTATCATCAAGATCAAACAGTTATGATTAATAATTGTGTGTTTTTTTTTTTTTTTTGTCCATACAAATTTATCTGCAGACATGACACACAAACCAGGAAAATGTTAAACGAATGACACTTTCATATAAAAGCAAGGTTGCAAAAGTAGAAACCGTGCGTGAGCGGTGGTTTGTTTTCGTACAGCCAGGGCAAACACTCTGACACACCCAGGGCTACCTTGATGTCACAGAAAGTCTCCACTCTCACTGGAGTTCTGCTCCTTTCAATCAACCTGACCGTCACAATTGAGGGGGGGCAAGACCAATGGAGGCATACTGGTCAATTTCAATGTGATCAGATCCTCTTGCAACCTTGAAATAAGATGACACATGTTGTAAACCTTGATTGGCAGCTTCTGTTAACTGAACAATAGTCAGACAGTTTGGCCAGAGGCTTTTTATTTCATATAACTGAGTCTTGACTGCATCTATCTTTTCTCCAAGGGCGAAATTCAGTCATCCAGTGTCATCACCAACCCAAATATAGACACCTCGGGACAACAGCTACTGATACGGAGGTTGGCTGCCAGCCAATTCCTCCAAATGTATTATTGTTCCAGGCAAAATCTAAAATAAAGAACTTCAATAGAACACATGACATGCTGCTTACAATATTTTTAAGGGGTGTTGTTTGAATAATACAATGTCTTGGCGCTAACCTTGAATATGGATCATATCAGTTTGTTTTCTGTCTGCCTCATTTCCCTCTTTCGCACGCGATGTGGGCTCAGCCATGCGAACACACTGCAGTTTTCATTCACTAACTTCTCTTAACTAATGGGAATAAATTGAAAATAAATGGACCAGTGTCGTTATGTTTCCGAGTTGACCATCCATTCGTCCATCCAGTTACTTTCTTGAATCCGATATCTTGTAATATATAATGATAATCCACACAAATATTTAACAGGATAAAATGAATTGAGGACTTTTCATATCCAAGTGGTCTAAGGTTAAGTTACCGGTACATTTATTAAATGAGTCTGGGAAGACATGGATGTAAAATTTAACCCTTTATTGCCAAATGTATCATATTTGATACATATGGCCTCTCAGGAGATAAAGATAGATGTATTTCAGAAGTTTGACCCCCCCCAAATATTAGAGTGTTCTGACGATTACTTCATGGTGCAGGCTTTAAAGGGTTAAACCTCAATTTTAATGGTGATTTAATGGTGATTTTTTTGCTCAGGAACCTTTATTTGACAGAGACAGCTCTCACAGAGAGGAAAGCGGATGAGGGGTGGAGGCATGCAGCAAAGGCCTACGTGAACATTTGACTTAAGCCTCACCAGGTGAGCTATCAAGGCACAGGTATCTTTAACTTGAATACTTCTGACCTTGGCAACCAAGTGGAGGTTCCTTGCTAAATGTTACAGTGGCAGCTCCTTGTTGTTGGCACCACCACCATGTCTCATCCCACAAGCTGCAACAGGGGCAGCTTAGCCACTTTGTTGCATGGCCACCGGGCAGCTGAACTGCTGGTTAGGCAATTTACTATTTCTGCAATGAAGAGAGGCTTTATGGAGTTCTGTGATAACAGAAAATGGCAACTGAATAGGGTGAGCGTGAGACAGGCATGGTAAGTATTAAGGAAGTATTAAGTATTAAGTCTCAGGAAAAGCATGTACCGGTAATGCACAAAAAAGAAAAGAAAAATCCCAGTCAAAACTCTGGTGGTGGTGGTGGCTGATGACTCTGTGGAGATTGATTAGGGTGAAAGTGGTTAGTGATGGGGAAGTGGAGGACTTGGATTACAGCAGCATTTACTGTAGTGTTTATCAATTATACATGACAGAGTATTTGGGAATGGATAAAAAAAAATAGATACTGATCTATGCTTGCGCCGAGCCTCACTGATTAATGTACAAAACACGACTTTACAACATTATGCATCGATCACTGTGATCGTGTTTTATGGATAAATTATTTTCTGCTTTTGTTTTCAGTTGGCTTCCTTAACCTGCTCTGCCTCTGCGATTCTCACGGTTTTATAGAGCACATTGAAACTCAGCCAAGGTCCAAGGAGGGTGCGATCGCACTGAAAGCAATCAATCATAAGGCCTCGTTTCCACCCCCCTAATTGTCAAAAGTCAGGTGTATTCATGTGCGCTTATTTCAGCTTCTAGAGCAGGATCACCTGTGAGAGCACGTATGCACCGTCGTGCCCGGCCAAGCTTGAACTCTTTCGTGTGCGGTCTTAGTTTTCTGAGCTTGTTGCTTGCAGGCACCATTCTTTGCCTCTCCCTGTGTTTTTGCTTGTTGCTTGCAGCTGCCTGTACAGCGCTCATTTGTTGAATTTGTTTGTGAGGGTGATTGCGATTGATTGTGTGAGTGTCAATGAATATATGTGCATTCAAATCAATATTATTTTGCACATGGACATGTTTTGAGAACTCCAACATAAATCTGAGGCCATACATTATCCCTCAGAGTGGCCACAAATTGAAAATTCAAAGCTGTTGTGGTTGTTTCCCCTCCAATTTAAATGTAATCCATCAAAGAATCAGATTATTGAATAATGTTTATTAAAGTGCATAATATTAGCTTTAGCCTTTAGCTTCCATTCATGGCATATTTGTTTCAAATGTACAAGTTGGATCTTTTTATGATGTGACCACATATTTACAAGATTATCTTTTAATATGTTGATTGGTGATTTATGAGACTTTAGATTCATGTGTCCTTTGTATTTGAGCTTGTGTAAAAACAGAAAATATTTATGGGATTTGTTTTTTAAATATCTGGATTCAGTGTCCTATGAAGTACCTAATGTAAAAGAGATGTTTGATCTCAATTATTCTTCCTGGTGAAAACAGGTATGATCAAAAATGAACAAGTTTAAATCCTGATTCCAGGCTGTGTGTTGAGTGATCATGGGGATCACAGGCTTTAAGTCTGGGTCTGTTGAGTGGATGAGAGACAGTGAATAAAGATGGTGACAGGTCGACAGACATAGTTACATCATACCCTGAAGGGCTCAGTGAAAATAAATCAGCCTTAAAGGGTCTGAACATCAGCAATACTTATTGTATTAACCATAACTCTATTGTCAAACTAGTAAGGCTCAAATTGTGGGCCCTGATGAATGCCACATTTCTGATCAATCCCTTATTAGCAAAATAAACGAATATGTCCCACTCATATGTCATCCCTACACTGTCTTCCAAATTTTAAGATATTACCCATTTATTTAAAATATTTTTTTACTTTCAGTTAGCTGCTAACTGCTGCTAGCTGCTTTCAAAATCTTGCATAAGTGATATGACACACAAACAATATAGAAAAAGCACAACACAAGCCACCATAAATCGAAAGTTGATTAACTAACATGTTGATTCGAATTGAATTATATGGCAAGGCAGACATCGTGAGGTTCTTGAATTTTGCCTGACACCTTCTTAGAATCTGAATAGTTTTCTCTGTGCTCCAACTTTCTGTCAGTTTTAAATTGAATAATTGCCTACAGCATGTAAGTTAGAATGCAAACATTTGCCGAGTCGCTCCAAACCTTAAGTTGAGTCGAGGATAAATAGAATGGCATTAGGCTTTGATTGATATTATATTGTATGAGACAAACTGAAATTCAAACCTGATGTTAGTACTATAGAAAAAAGTAATTTTTAACCATATGTCCTCTGGGCACGTATGGTTAAATATGTCTTTCAAAATTCGCACTGTTAAATTAAGCGTTAAAATTATATTTCCTTAAGTCATCAGAGTCATATGTTGAAGTGCTACCTGAAAGCTTTATTTAAACACCTCCAGACAGAACTGAGGGCCTCTTTGTGGACAGTAACCCTCAGGTCATGCTAAGCTGTTGGATGAAATACATCACCACAGTCTTTTAGAAAATTGAGAAAGATGAGCCCAAAAGTTCATATTTTGTGGGAAGAATTACAGACAGAGGCAAAAGTCTCTTTAGACCACATGTGTTCTTGAGATTGAAGTATATAGTGGAAGAAATGCAGGTTGTCAATGGGAGGATAACATCATTATTCGGCTGCATTTGAAGTCTGGAATTGCACCAAGACACACATCTGGACACTAAAATGGAAATGGAGGTCGCTCCTTAGCCCATTGATGACAGAGGATATTGAAGACTAACATCTCACTGATACATAAAACAGACAACAAAGTACAGCGACAAGGAAATTGCCTCTGGTGCACATATCTTCATGTCTGTTAATCCTGTGTTTTGCGTCTAAGCAAGATTCCCTTGACATGGGCGTAATCATAATCACGGTTATTTGCAACTTGTTCCTCCAGTTGCAACCATTACCAAAGAGGAAGTGTGTTTTTACGGTACGAGGCAGCTCAAGGTTCGTATCTGAAGCCAAAAAGGCGTCACTTTGATTAGGGACAAGGGCACACAGTTGGCACTGGGAGCAGTTTGGTGTGTGAGTGTTGGCTTTGCTTGAACTTGCACCATAAAGGCTGATTAAAAGGCTTCAATTGTTTGCTCCAGCCTTTTCTTTAATGCTAACATATGTATGTGCTGACATATCATGTACATGCTGGCTTATTGTGTGTGCTTACCTTTGAAGGGTGCGGCGAGGGGTCCAAGAGCTAAGGGGGTGGGGGAGGTGGGCGGTGGTGTTCGGACCTCATCTCCCAGAAAGCTCTCTGTGCCAGAAACATGAGCTTCAGCCTGTTAGAACAATGACTGGAACACGTGAGACTCTGGCACATGGTGGCTAGGGTTACCTGCTTGTCTGCCTCACTATGAACTTTTGGCCCTTGTAGTAAAACCTCGCCACCCCTACCTCCACCTGCCTCCTATACGTGTGTAAATATGTATATATATACTCACATATATACTTCAGCTCTTGAAATGTTATTCCCTCATTAAATGTATCCCACATCAGTTTCCTCTTTTGATAATTGAGCGAATCGCTTGTCGAGAGACGTCTGTTTTTGTATGCGTGCGTGTGTTTGCTGTCTGTCTCTGCAGACAAAAGGCCGACTGGGCCTCCGCATCAGATCTCCATCCATCCACAGTCCTTCCACCAGCCGGGCAAACCTGACTTACGAGTATCCCACCCACATGTGTAAGACTGGTATCCTCTCACCTGTGCAAATATGAAAGCCGGCGATGGGGAGAGGGAGGGTAGAAAAGAGAGAAATGGAAAGATCTCCCGGCCTTTGGTTACTGGGTGGGGTGCAGAAAGAATACCGCACAGCTGAGCAAACCTCCACAACCACAAGACTTCACCTGTTCACGTTTCACTTTTCTCTTCTCTGTTTTCTCTCTTAATCCATAGCCTCTTTCTGTAAATGGCCCCTCAATGATAACAGACTAAGGTGTTCCATTATGACTGCTGAATCGAGGTTTCCTTTGATTTTACGATACACTCTCCAACAGCACGTTTGTTCTTTGTCACAATGAGAAGGGATTTGCTGCCTTAGGGTAAGCTTTGGAAAGTGTTCTCATGTAGGCGCAGGTATTATATGGATATTATTCAGGAAATCCTTTTATCTTACGATATCAGCAGCAGAGGGTTAATTCAATTTCGAAATGTAATCTGTAATCTCTATTACATTACACTAAACCGACGTGACTA
>NW_027180729.1:0-40238 GCF_040956055.1 Brachionichthys hirsutus | reverse complement strand
AAAAAAAACAAGACAAAGAATGACAAGAGGTGTCGCATCACGCAGCGATGTGGGCTTTCATAGATTTGCGGAATCACATCGTTTTGTAAATTCACCACAAAGAAACAGAATATTAGTTTTTTTTTATTTTTAATCATAATCTGTAATGAATTAAATCGTGTTTATGTAAGACAGCAACATTTAGTCAGTGTGAAGGCTTGAAACGATCCGCGTTTTCGTCCAAAGATCTTCAATTATTTTTCAGAATTATTTTATTGATAGAAATTAGTTCTTATGTCTCAAATAAATTCTTAACAAATTGCGAACCAAACAAATTGGAAACAACAACAATAATAATAATAATAATAATAATAATAATAAATAAATAAAAATAATATATTAATAATTTAAATTGACACACTTTTAGATTACAACAATAGATTAAATGCACAAATCAAAGCAAGTCATAATCAGCTACGTCCTGGTTGGAGAACCATTACGTTTCTTTGACTGACTGAATAATGTTTCATGCTCTGAATCTGTGAAAAACACCTAAAATAGTCTGAGGCGGTGACAAAAATCATAAAGTCACTTCATTTGTATTCATTGTTTATTCTACCGCTTTGCCAATGAAGACTGCCAACTTGGCCTCTCAATATTAACCAAGATGCTGCTCCAAATGTGATGACCTGACAGGAACAAACATGGGGGGGGGGGGGGGGGGGTAAAATAAAATCTCTTTAAGACGTGTGTGCGGTTATGAAGCATTTTAGGGTCTGGTTTGATAAAGGGGTTTGATACAGATACACAGAAAGAGGTTTGATTGAAATGGCGTGTGCCTGGTTGACGGGAGCCAGCAAGGGACAAAGCCCCTGCGAAGCCACGGCCACTCGAGCAATTATTCCTCCACGCTGCATTTGGATTAGTGCAATGGAAAGAAGCATATGTTTAGCCCGGGGCGACACTCCCCCCCTGGCTGACTGCAGAGGATGCAGGCAGGGGGAGAGAGAATGACGAAAAAACAGAATTTAAACTGCCTGAACCAAGTAGAGAAACATTAACACAGTTTTAATCCCTGCTTTTTCAGATATTTGGTGAAACAAAACCATGAAATTAGCAGGTGACATAAAATATAATATAATATATAATATTGAATGCTTTTGCTTATTCACGTAATACTTAATGTTTTCTAATCGATTACCTAATGTCTCGAGTAATCAGGGGTGATTTGGTGATTTGAGGGGGGTCTTTGACCTCTGTTGGCTTCTGAGCATGAGTGGGCCAAGGGGCCCACGGAGGGTCAGCAGCGCCAGGCGTGGGGGCCAAAGCCACAAATGACGGCCGATGTCAGAGTTGATGACAATTAGCCATTTTGCGCTTCATTGCAAACTTTAAAGTTGCGTAATTCGATTGCGCCGATAACCGTATCAAGTGTCATTCAGAGGAACCTTTCGTCGTGCCCGGGCCACTTATCATTACGCGGGCCGTTAGAGCCGCACCGCTGGTGACGGAAAGTTTTAACTGACAAGAGACCATGTTTGCAGGAATCCTGCCGATCAAGGGACCATCTGCGCTCCGTCATTTAAGTCTGTTTCTCTTGGTGATTTTGAAACGTCAACATCTTCATTCCATTAAACTCCTCTCTCAAAACGTTTCTGCTCCACCGTTGAGGGAAAAACTTTGCGCGAAGCAATTTTACAAAGTGTTGCCCAAAATCTGTGTCATTTTTAACCCACGTCACTCTGGGAGGGACTGGACCTAAATCGTATAGCCTATATATATCCAATCACCAATATAACATTTGTGGGAGTGCAGTGAACCAATCTGGGCCTCCCTTGTTGCCCTACATGCGGGCAAGCAGCATTGATGGTGCTTACAGGGTAATTAAGACGTGCAGACACTCCTCTCAGTAAGCACTGATCCCAGCAGCATCAAGGCAACACTATCTGAACAAACAAAACGTGGCGTGCCGTCACGTAACGCGCATGAAACGCACGCACTCTGAGTGTGACGTGCAGGGCCCACTATGGATGACGGAGGCGCGATCAGGATTGGGAGAAACGCGCAACATGTATTATTCTGAATCGATCGGTATAATGTTTAAAACAAATTGCGCACGGGGATGGTTTCACTTCTGTCTGAAACGCGTCACGAACGCGCCACGTCGCCAGTGGACAAATTCCACATCCGTTGGACCTACAAAGAACTTCACAGCGCAAATGCACGCACGATGCTTCGTTGAGAAGACTCGATCACCTCAACCCCAAATAATGTATTTTATATTTCGCTTATTCTCCGGAATATGTGATAATGAATTATTAAACGGGAATCGGCTGTAATTTGGTTTCGTTGAGGGAAGCAGCAGTTATGGATTGAATTAGATAAATTCAGCTGGGTATTGCTGACTGGCTCTTCAAATTTCAGACCCTTTTTCTTTTTTTTTTTGTAAATGACTTTTAGCTGTGAGCCATTATGAGAAACCAGCTCTACCTGTTATAGATCAAATTAGGTTAACATTTCAATTTAGTATAACAATGCAAATAGTAGTCTGGTAAACAAACGACAGACAATGGGATTTTGAAGGGGGGGGGGGGTTCTTGCAATGCCATTATACAGGAAGACACAATTAGGCCTTGCAATCCTCCCCATTTTATACTATAATAATAAGCAAAAATATCCACCATTGTCACCGATACAACAATTTCTAATGCGTTCGTTTCACCCTCGAAAACCTGTTTCATTCAAAGAAAGCCAGATACATTTATTAAATAACATTAGCATTAATGACACGCGAGAGGCTTCCTCTTCTGCTAATAAATGAATGCTGCTTTAATACGATTGTTTTCCCTTAAAGTGACTATTTATGCCCCCCCCCCCCCCCTCTCTCTCTCTCTCTCTCTCTCTCACATTCACCATATAGCAGGAGCAGCCTGCTAGTCTTTCCCCTTTATGGGTGAGCTATTGTGCCCGAGGACAGATCCCACACACAATCTGAAGACTGAGCCAACAAAAACAGGGTCTGACAGACAATGCCTCGCTTCACCTGCTCCAGCACTGTGCATCGCAATTATGCCAAGGACATGTACAGTTAGGCTTCATTCACCCTCCTGCGAAACAACCGCCTCAGAATTAAACCTACATGGGCCCCACAATCGCGCAGATAATAAATATGGCTGCAGAGGAGATTGGGAAGAGAATGGGAAGGGGAGGGGGGGGGGGGGGGGGGGTCACCCAGTGTTACAATATTTTAAACTGCATGGTTACCAGACAGTGAAATGAGGAAAGCGAGAAACAATACCAAAAATGCATATATCACCAGACTGATTCGGGCTCCAGACGAGATTGATTTCGAGCTATAGGTGCCACGCCATCAATATACAATCAAAATCAAATGTTATGCAATGGCCTTGCTCTCTGCAGAGATACGACGCCGAATGAACCAAAGGCCAGCGTCAGAGTTGCTGTTCCAGCCAGCGTGATGTAGAATCACTCAGCCAAACACAACGAAATGAGACTAAGCACCAGTTAGAGCGGGGATATCCGTTGTGAAAGGGTTATCATTATATCAGGGAAATATACATAAAAGCGCAGCAGCGTGAGCGCCGATTGTTCATTGGTTACACTGTGGGACAAAACAACACAACAAATATTTGATGCATGTCTTTGAATTAGGCTCCGGCGCAGAATAAGAGAGAGAGAGAGAGAGAGAGAGTGCCTATAACATCCAAACGTTGGATAGCAGGCCTATCTCAGAGGGTTTGAGCTGGAGGGGTGGCGCTGCGTAAAGCGCTTCAAACGCGAGCATATCCATTGTTGCGCGCCGTTTGGCCCGCATTCGATCCTGTGCTCTGAACTAGGGAGTTTAAAGCAAGATCTTTTTTTTTTATTATTATACTTGAGGGGAAACAATGAGTTCAGCTGCTTATTGCAGGGAGCAATCGTCGGGGGAGGCGTAAACTCAATTACAGTAGCCGTTCACAATGGAGGGAAAAAAAACACACCCGGGCGTATCAAGCTAAAAATAAAAATAAAATATATGAATAAAAATTGAGATGAAGCGTATCAAATATTTATTTTTTTCTGGGCAACAAAGGACTATAATACATTGACAGGCATGGGAACTATTGCCAGCACATGTCTATACAACACAGCTAAAACCGCCTCCATTGGACATTATCGGACATAACAAGATATCAGGTGGTCCCAAAAAAATCTTCTTTTGAATGTCTTCCAACAATTAAAAAAAAAAAGAAAAGACAATATTCCATTTATTGCTTTTATGGTGCTTCAAGGAGAGAACAAGAGGTGATTCTGATTGGCACAACACATAAAAGCTTGTATAAAAACGAAAATAGAAACAGAAAACAGTTCTTCTTAGGGTCTCACTTACACTCTGTCTCAAATTTAAAAATCATAATAATAAGGATGATATAGAGAGAAATGGAAGTTTATTTCTATTAAATTTGTTCACTTGCTTCAATGTCGCCTCAACATGCTACAAGAGGGCTGAATTGAAATATCCCAGAGAAATAAAAAATATACCCCAAACTTCTGTTTCCTATAAGAACCATAAAAATCACATGAAGAACTAACCGAATATTCAAACCCACTAGAACAGGAGGCACCAGATAAATAAAAAAAAAAGATGTTTCAACACACGCACCATATTTACAATTCCCATTAAATTACACATAAATAAATATATACATACATGAACACCGATTCCCTTATATAAGCGCGAATCGTGTTGAAATTCAAAAAAAGTTCAAGTGGGGTCACTTTGTATTAGAGTCTACAACTGAAGTCATGACGTGGAGCTCTGTGGAATTTCTCGTTGTTTTTCAAGTTTATTATTCACAATACTGATAAGAATTCATCCTCTTTTAGTTTCGTTTTCGTCACAATGGTAAAATTGAGCATTGAGATATCGGAGGGGTCGCTGGATTTCAGTCCATTCGTTGCAGCTCATAAAAATAACGGGGGGGGGGGAGGGGGGGTACGTAAAAAAGGTTCTCTGGCTGAGGGAAGACACCTTGTCCTCGACCTGGAGCTGTCCCTGCATGGCAGCTTCTTTTTTATTCTTTTTTTTTTAAATAACTTTTCTTACGTTTCAGGTGTTGGCGGGAGAAGATTCTCGCGTCCTTTCGCGGTGAATCCAAAGTGGAATGTTTAAAAAGAAAAAAAAAAAACAGTGTAAAACTGCGCAAGATCAGGAAGTGGCACGTTTAACTTTATCAATAGTATTTATATAAGGTATTTATAATATTTATACTGGGTGGTTGGGGGGGGGGGGGGGGTCGGTGTTGAGGAAGGGCCCTGGGGGTTTGGCCTCCGGTGAAGGTGGGATGGAAACGTCACTTTCTGTGCTTCTCGTCTTTGTCTCCGCCTTTAGTGCCGTTATCTGAGTGACTGTTGGGGTTGTTGTTGAGGTACATTTTGTCCATTGCTTTGATAGCCTCCGTCAGATAGTTCTGTAAGGCCGTGACGGCCGCGCACAGCGCCGGGGTCCCGAACCCGTGCGAGATGAGACTGAAGTGGGTCAAACAGCTCTGGATTCCCGGTTCAAGAATGGGCTGCGGCCGTGAGTTCCCCAGCGGCGAGCGGTCCTGGGACAGCAGGTCTGTGAACTCTTTGCAGACTTGCCTAAAACAAAACGAGGAACGTATCACTCACAGTGAAAAAAAAAATGAAAATCCCTTCTAGCATTTGTTGTCATAAAAAAAAAATGTAAATCAATCTGGGCAAACAGCGATTTTAGAATCAGTCAGACCGGGATGTAAATTCTACTGAAGTGACCAGTCAATTATAATATATATATATATAAATGTAATGAAAAGAATATGAGTTTTTTTTGTAGATTACATTTTGAAGTTCAGTTATTAATAAAAAAAATATGTAACAGAAACCTAAAGTGAAAAAAAAAAAATTCACTTTATTAATTTCCTTTTTTTTTATAACTTAGTTAAAATTATTTCCCACCGTTAAATGAACTGTTCGGGTATGTCTGTTATAATACGGATAAAAACGCCTGCATGAAGCGGTTAAAGCTGACACTTTGATTATAGCGGGCCATCAGTTATGTAAAAAAAAAAACCATCCAATGGCAGCACTAAATGAGAACCAGCAACGTGTCACTGAAAACACGAGCAAAGTAAATATGACTGCGTGCGTGTGGTGGGCCGAGGCCAACATGCACGGCAGCAGCAGGACGTTTAATTGCGTGTCATTAATTAATAATGAGTTATAATATTATATGGAATCGCGTGTTTAACAGAGAAGAGGCGTCTGAATGAAACGTGTGATTAAAAGAGACGTTAAATAAAATGTAAAAGTGTGAGTGGCTAAAGAATAAATAATATCAGCTTGGTGTCTGCGGGCTGATGTTGACATGGTGCAATGATGACAGCTACGAAATGTGTGTGCGTGTGTGTGGGTGTGTGTGTGTGTGTGTGTGTGCGTGTGTGTGTGTGCGTGCGTGCGTGCGTGTGCGTGGCACAGACTGGCATGCATTCGGTGCGTGACATGTGATGATAACACTTACTTCGTAGCCAATAGCATGTTTTTTCTTTGGACTTGTTCGTTTGGGTCGGAATGCTGACGGTTTACATATTCAGCTATTGCCTTGGCTGGAAACTCGGTTTCGCACACATAACCGAAATCCCTGGCGAGGTGAACCGCTTCTCCTGAGGAAGAAGAGGAAAGAAAGTGCGGGTGAACGCGTGCGCGTCTTAAATGTGGATCCCTGCCCGTGTGCGAGTTATCTATATAGATTAATGCATAGAGTCTGGGCGCATGCATGGGTCTCTGCGCAAAGACAGCGCAGCAGCAGCACCTGCGTCTTCCTGCAGCCTGGAGGAAAGTAATGAAAGACCCATGCGAGCTGTCAATATGCGTCCAACTCTTTCATACCATGAGAAGGGTTCAATATGGAGGAGGAACAATAAGGCCATGTCATTGATTAGTGTCTGCACATTACTGAAAGTCCAGTAGATCATTTTAAATGGCTTAAATCTCATATTCTCTGTCCCAAGTCCAGGTTTCATTCCCTGTCCGGTTGTACAGGTTGACTTTTTTTTTTGTTCCTTCCAAGTTCGTTGGTTATAATTTCCTGAAGCAGTTTAATTTTTTACTGCGGAGCTTCCTGCTCGGGAGCTTCTGATCCGGAAGAACGCATGCGTCAATTAGTCTCAATGCTGTAGTCCAGTAAACTCGTTTCCACCAAATGGGACGGATCATAAACAACGACAACACTCCGGAAAACGCAGTGTCCCTTCACTAAATAACCTGCTGCCATCCACCCCCAACCCCCCCCTATACCCCCCACCCCCACGTGCCTCCGTCCCTTATTACCCAGAATCATACATTTCTCCAGGCTCATTACAATACAGCTCCTAGATTTCTCTTAAGCTCAATAAACATTGCGCGCGTTCCTCTCCTGCAATACTGATTAACAGCGACCAATGAACCGTGGCGGGCTTTCACCTTTTACACCCACTGCACACCAAATACCACGACACTGAACTCTGCAAGCAAAATGGATTCATCCGCGTAAAAAGGCATCTTCCCACAGCGCACCGTAAATTGACTCATTTATAGGTCAGCGCTAATCCATTTGCATGCCACAAAAGTCTTCAGTGGAAACCCAAGTCCGACATTAATGAAGGAATTAAACCACTATATTAAAAAATCAGAACTTGCAGCGCCATATCCGCGTGCAGGGCTGTATTCATGTTCTTTGAACCAATGCAGGGCTATAATAAATCAATCGACTTCTCATCCATGAGGTGAAACAGCTCAGCGGCGCCCAATAAACAAGCAGCACTCAATAATTAACTGGACTTCAACACAAATTCATCCAGTGCGTAAACTAGGCCAGTCGTGGACCTGCGAGTGAAGGCCAACGCTGCAAAGCCTCTCTCTCTCTCTCTTTCTCTCTCTCTCTCTCTCTCACACGCAACACAACACACATCCTTCATGCTTTATTACTTGCGAGGCAAAGTCGGTCCACATTACACGGATGAGTGCATATATGCTGATTTCCAACACAAAGAAAGAAAGAAAGAAAGAAAGAGGAATGCGATTTAAGGCACCAGACTTACCTTCGACGAGTGACGTCAGCAAGGTGACGTTGGCTGCCTTACGTCTGCCCGCAGGTAGATTCAAGCCGATTTTATCCAGCTTCTCCCGTAAGGATCTCCCTCCATTCTTTGACTTGGCCCTGTGGCAACAAAACAAAGCAGATATTTTAACTTCTGGACTATAGGAGTGAATTTAAGGACAAACGTAAAAAAAAGTCACATATATGATGATACTTTCTATAAACATGTGCCCAGGTTGTGGTTCAGATCCTTTCGCATTAATTAAAAGGTGAATGTGCTGAACCCTCCAGTGTACAGCCACAAGACGAGCTATAAATAATACTAAAAGAGCTCAGCCCTTTCTCCACCAGACAAACACTGTAAAAAAAATGAATAAATAAAACCCTACTTAATAAGCAGCACTATTACTGGCTGCGTGTCTGCAGCACTTCAGTAGACTGTTCACTGGAGACCAATGTTTTCATGTGTAATGCCTTCAGTGGGCCTGTAGAGCTGGGCTTGAAACAGACTAGGCCTACATTAATTAGAGCGAGAGAGGGAGGGAGAGAGAGAGAGAGAGAGAGAGAGAGAGAGAGAGAGAGAGAGAGAGAGAGAGAGAGCGCGCTTGGGAAGTTAATATGGAATTTAACAGACCCCTCCTGCTTTAAATGCAGGAGCTCGGTTGTCATGGTTGGTCGATTTTAATTATTCTTGGTACCGAGAAGAGAGCGAGCGAGAGGAAGAGAGAGGCGCATGCGCACAAGGAGCAGAGAACGCGCTCACAAGTGTACAGGTATATGGATGCAGAGAGTTCTGCGGCCTCCGACAGACTCACCTCCTTAGCACCCCGCCCAGCAGGGAGGCGTTGAGGCACTCCGGTGGCGAGAGGCGTCTCTGCACCTCCGCCACCGTGACCTTGTACTTTGACGTGGAGCTGAGGAGGGACAGGCGACCCGGCACCGAGCAGAACACCTCGTTGGGGTTCACCACCCCGCCGAAAAGGCCGTCCTTGTTGACGGGGATGGCGGAGATGTTGTTCTTAGATAAGGACACTGGACCTAGCAATGAAGAATGAGGAGAGGAGGGATGGTGGGATGGAGAGAAGGATGGAGGGAGGGAGGGAGGGAGAGGAGAGAGAGAACGTGCTCAGTGAATTTCATGCAATGCAGAGCCTTAACTAAATGAGAAGGGGGGGATTTAGGCCCCGGATTTAGAGTTTAGCGCCTCATGTGTACGCGCGCAGTATGCAGAGAAAAGCCTCTAGCAACTAATAATAATAATTATTATTATTATTATAATTATGTTAAACTCTCAGCAGTACGCAGTGAGCACTCTCAGTAACGCGCTCGGCTACATGCACAAAGAAACCAGTCCAACCGAGGGCTGTTCCTATTTTGACACATCTCCGGTAAAACACCGCAGCCCGTGTGATTCAGCACTATATGGGCCTCACTCCGTTCTGGTGGCGCGCAGTAACCGGAGACAAAGGGGGACCGTGCGCCTTTGGATAGATCACTTGTGACATTAATGGCTCGGGGGAGCCTAATGGAGACAATAGGAGTTAAACGAACTCTGGAGATTACTAATATAAGAAGCCAATTATCATGCTGATACGCAGATAGACGGACTCACAAAAGAAACAGAAAGAAAAAATGGCTCCATATCAAGTGAGCTCTGGTCTGATTTGACGTCATGGCGCGTCTTTAACGATATAAATCAACCTGATCTTTTTTTTTTTTTTTTTTCCCCTCAGAAAACCATCCAAAACATTAAAAGCTGGTGTTTTTCCCCAAAATCATGTTTCAATAATGTTATTCGAGTCCCCACACTGGACCTGTCATTCACGAGGCGGGGACCACGCTTCCATTTTAAATTAGCGCGTGCATGGTGTAATTCAGTTATTGGCTTTCATCGCTGAAGTGTTATAGGATCGTTTATAGGCCCGGATTTTTGACCATCAATGACTGAGCCCTGAGCCCACCAGCTATATGAGCATCTCCCCACTGCCCGGAAACGCTGACAGTAAATTCCATCTGCGAGGAAAAAAAAAAAAAAGGTGCAGCCAGTTTGATGCACTTGGAAACCATGTAATGAAAAATAGGGTACTGCGTGTTAGGATCAGTCAGGCGTATAGCACCGAGTTCTCTCGAGCAGAATGGCGAAGGGTGCGCGTGTGTGCGTGCGCGTAAGTGTCTGTGTGCAGCGTGCAGAAACCTGCATGATGATCTCGGAGGAAATTGCTTACCTTTCTTAATTACAGTCTGATCGGGAATGTGGAGTCCTTGATCCTCAAGAGCCTGTGATACAAATGCGACAAAAGCAACAATTTTTTTTTAGCGTAAAAATTATCAACCTCAGTCCATGTGTCAGTGAACGCAACACAGGACGCGCAGCGTCGAACAAAGCCTGACACAATTAGTCGCAATCGCCTAAAATGGAGGCTCTCGAGGCCCATACCTGTTATTACTGTGTTTTCCGTGGGTTATACGCTGACGGACGCTGTACACTAAATTCAGATTTAAATAACGAAGATGTGTCGCCCCATAATCCTGACCTAATTCCGCCCTCACATTGGCTCTACTCATAAGGAAATTTATAATCTAGATTGGATAGTAATTACGACAGCAGCCTATTAAAGGCCGATGAACTAATTAGAGGATTATTTGGTGTTTGTTTCTGATTAAAAAAAACTGGGTGGAATATTCCAAATTAGAATGGAGGTTATTGTGAATATTAGTGCTCATTTATCATGTATCTTCAGGATATAATAGTCGCTTTACCTCAATCCTCCCAGATCAATTCTCCTGTCACTGTAAAATGTATATGGCGCTGTGATTGTGCGCAAAGAAAGGCGAGCTTCTTCTTTTTTTTTCAAGCAAATCGAATAACTTCCCTCCAACTTTACGCATAAAGAAACCTTTGTGCGCTTTTAAAAAAAAAATCAATTTAATTTAATTAGATTGAAGCGATCATTTCAAATAAAAGCACATATTGTTTTGTCAACTAACACCATTTTTAGAAAATATGTTTCATAAATAAAATTACAGATATAATTGTTTACAAAATGTTCTTGATGAAAACGAACACATTTTATTTATAATACATTTTGTTCAGATAATAAATGTCTCCGCGAGGAAGCTAATAAACTGAATGGCTCTGACCCATCCGTCATTTATTAAACAATAATACATGCATTATAATAACAACTTGATATTATTAAAACGACAAAATAAAATGTGAGGTTATGTGCATTAACTAATGCAATAATAAATATATTTAAGTAAAAACAAAAAAAACATAACCATACTTTTATTAAAATTATTATAAAATATGTGAACAACGGTACTTTTTAATCAATGACAGTAATGTTAATGTTTTATTTAAGCCCACAGAAAGCGGAAGGCGGGTAAATAAATGCTTCCTCACCTGAACGTCTTCTAAAGAGTGAGGTATTCCATGGATAGGGATAGAGTCCGACAGCCCCGTGTCGAGGCCGTGCCCGGACGGTAACAGCACTTCCCTGCGGTACTCCCGGCACAGCTGGTGGGGCAGGCTGCGGTGCTGGTGCAGCAGGCCGCTCTCCTGACTCTGCCTCTGGCCCGGCCATCCCGGATGCTGCGGCTGCGGCTGGGCGTGCAGCGAGTTGAGGGAGTACGGGTCGTTGACGTGCGAGTAAGGGTCCTGAGACTGCGGGTAAATAGGCTGGTAGGGCGGGGGGAAGTACGGGGGCTGGAAGTCCGAATTCGGTGTGTGGGAGAGCGGTGGCGCGCTCGTGTAGGGACTCTGGCCCACGCCGCCCAGCTGAGGTAGCCTGGCTGTCCCGTTGCTGGTCCCGTCGTGACGGTCCTGACAGGACGGGAAGACATTTCATATAAATACACTTGTAAAAGGACGGAGCTGTAAAACAAGGCATGTTTGTTTTACCAGCAGGAGGCTCTGCGGGTTTACGCGCGCATTAATATACATGGCCCGAGTGGGTGACAAGAAGTAGAAGTGTGGAATCTATGTAAAGTAAAATTCTTTGTGCTGGTTCACTTTACACAATAAAGACAACCGTCCAGCACTCCGACCTCATGCCGGTTGACATAAATAATTTGACTGAATTACAACAATGAGAAACTGAATTAGAGGGCAGAATAGCCAAAAACATTTCATATGCATGATTTAAGCATGCGCCGCTTTACAAAATATTATTTAGGAATAAAAAACTCTAATATTATAATAAATAATATGCAAATGATTTTTTTTAAGTGTCTGTCATCGGTGAAGCTTTAGCAACTTACCATCGCTGAAAAACTGTGCACTAACATCTAAGCGGATATTTCTGCTGCGACAAGAATAAAGAGTTCAAAAACACTTGGAGTGTTTGAGGGGCGAGCAGCGGCAAATTGGCCAGCAAAATCAAAAAAAAAAAAAAAAGCAAAGCACCCCCCGAAAAGACTCTCCTGCAAACGATGGCCCCGGCGATCAGATCTGTACCACAGCAGCAGGACGATAATCCATCAGAGATAAATGGTTAGATCCCCGCTGCCCTTCATTTGGGTCTAAAAATTGCGGATATTCGGCGGTGGTGGAGAATTTGTGCCGAAAAGTTTCTCTCGGTAAACCCTCGTTTCGCCCTGTTCTCCTGGCTTCTATCACAGTTCTGCCGTCCCTTCGCCTGAGCTCATATTAGGAAAAGAGCCGCTTTTGTCGTCTCCCTCTTGGGGCTCCTAACAGGACGCATTCGTGACTATTAGTATTACAGGAATACTTAATAATAAGGAAAGAATGGCCGGAAATCGGGCATGAAGCGCGGAGGACGCAAGTCAAGGCAGGAGTCTGCGCTTAAATGACGTCCATTGAAAGAAGGAATCAGTATATCTAATCAGAGATGGTGGGAGAGAGAGAGAGAAAGAGGGAGTGAGAGACTGTGGAGGGAGTGGAAAGAGAGAGACAAAAAGAGGGACACTCGCTCCCGTCTGACGAATCAGAGAGGGAGAGAGAGAGAGAGAGAGAGAGGGGGGGGGGGGGGGGGGGCATCTTAAAAGGGTCCCAGGGCCAGAGCGCAAAATTGAAAGAAAGACATAGGAATGAAGGGAGGTGGACCGCAGACAGAGGGAGAAGAAGCCATGGAAGGAAACAATGTGCACCTCTGGTTTGGGTGTAAATCCAGCAGCCGGCGGCTCTCTGGCCGACTCATTCCTACTACGCGTCCCTTTGTTTTCCGCCTCAGACTCCGACAGCGAGCTGTCCTCCATCGGTCTCCGCTCTGCTCGTTCCCGAAGCTGAATTAATCCACCGGTTCCTTCTCGAGTCACAGTTTTAACTTTGACCCGGAAAGACGGTGAAAATCAAGATATCCAAAGTCAATGGATAGGGCCGCTCGGATCCGGCGCGCTAAGCAACTTTTACGCGCGGCTATAGCAGAGCTCCACTCCCCTTCCTGTTCAGACGCGCATGTGGAGAAATTACGAAACGACAGAGACTGCTCGAATTTCGTTTCCAAATTCCATTTAGTCAATCTGTTCATTATTTTTCGTATTATCACATCAATATATTCAGGGGGGGGGTGCACAGAATGAAACCCCCACAACGCGAACACGGAGGTGTCCAAGCTTTTGCTTCCCTGTTCCCGGTCGGCACTGGACTCGGGTGAAAACACGTTCGACAGGCTTCTCCACTTTAAGTCCCTGATATTACTGCCAAACTTTGTCTATGTCCACAACAGCAATATCTCACTGTATGCACTCTACACATACATACATATGCACGCACGCACGCACGCACGCACGCACGATGTAGCAGCTCCAATCGTAGATATATTGCAATTATTGTTTTTTTAAGCAATGAATAGAGCAGCTTGTGTTAACGCGTTCACGTTCAATGTAGCTAAAATATTTATTTATAATAAAATGTATAATACTTTTAAATATATTTCTATTTTTTTTTATATTAAATTAGAAAAAATAAATAGCCAACCAATACAACCTACATGTTAACATATTAAAAATATTATAAACACATCTGTTAGAACGATTCAATATAAAAATTGTAATAACTGTTGTTAGTTATTATTCTATTTAATATTATCTTCGAATATAAATTCACATAAATAGTCTGCACACCAAAAAAAACGAAGCTATATGAACATTAATAGAAAGAAATCATGGCTGCATTCATCCCGAAGTTAGATGTGATAAATTAAATGCATCCACTAACAGCTGTCAAAAAAAGAAGAAGACATTTTTGTATCAAATCAATACACATCACGTCCCTAAAATAATTTAAAACCATTTAATTTCCTTAGGAAAAAAAGTAAATAAAAGAGGAGCCCCTTACCTCGCAATCTTCATATTTAATGTTATCAGTTAATTTCCAAAGCATTTTCATGGGCTGCTGAGGTGGATATTGAGTTTGGGTTTCGTCTCGGTCTTGTTTTCACTCAGTGACTTGTGCTCAGAAAAACTACTTTTATTCAAGCTGTTGCCTGCTGTCTGTCTTGCGCTCTGAGGTCTCCCTCTAATGGTGGAAGTGAAGGGCTGGAGCAGCTCTGTAATAACACTGGCACAGGGCCTCATTAGCATATCAACAGCCGTTTGATATCCCCCCCCCCCCCCCCTCATCTGCCCACACAACACCAATGGACAGCGCACAGGTAAAAAGCCAAAAGCAGCAAACGCTATACACATTCTTGTTTCTGCTGCTTGTGGGGGGAGTTGATGGTCGTGCGCGGGGACCTGCACGCACCTGGGACGGTTTCTTCTATTATTTTACACTCGGAAGAAATTCTATTTTAACCCTTAAGTGTCCTGATTTGTCCTGCACAAGTCATGTTGATGTGCGCTTGATGTGAAGACATGCAGCAGGTCAACGCAAATGCAACGTGTCACACACTTTGTTCCCACCCTTGATTTTCTTTTTTTTTTTTTTTTTTTTAAGTCTCAAACGGTTATTTTAATCCCATTGGGAACGGAGACCCTGAGAAGCGCCTCCTTGAATGTTATGTTAAAAAGGTGAGCATGCAGAGCCCAAGCGGCGGCTGTACCTGTCAGGGCGCAGCGCTTTGTGGGAATGTTAATAATTAACACAACAACATGGCCTCGTTTCATTTGAATGAGCGGCTGAGCGCGCCGGGCTCTGCCCTGTCGCCGGCCGAGCCTTCAACCTCAGCAGGTCGTGGGTCAGCAGACAGGTCGCCACTTCTTTAAGGCGTTGGCTCCTCGCGCTTTAAATCCCGGATTACCATTTTTGGTGGGGCACCCCCTTTTTTTTTCTTTTTTTTTTCCAAACAGTTGTTATTAATGAGAATAGAGGACAGAAACTGGCTGACAATGACAGCTATGCAAACGTGTGTTTTGGGGTTTTTTTTTTTTTCCTGGAGATCTGACGTCTGTGCTGGGAAGGAGTGAAACTCTGTTATACGGATTCTCATGACTTTATACAAAGCAAGGAGTAGAAAGTCCTCAGTGGGGATGCTGTGTGGTTTGAAAGTTTAAAACATATAGTCCGAATTTAAACAGCTAAAGATATGAGAAATACGCGTAGAGGGAAAAGTGACACCCTTCAAAGACGCGACGATTATTTGTCAGCGCACGATGTCACTCCCAGTTCAGAATATATTCCCAAATCTACCTGAAAACAATCTTAATCCTGTATCCTAAACATAGTCTCACACCCAACAGCACGCGATCAGCGTTTCACATCAAAACAAGGAGCCCTACAATTTATGGCATCATCGAAGGAGACTTTCTCAAAGAAAGTGTGTTTAATTTCTCTATATCCTCCCGGATTATAAAACAGATAATAATCTCCCATTAAACGCAAGAGTTTATACCTGACAAAACATTTCACGGTTTCTACAGCCTCAAACTGTTTCCACGCATTTTCACAGCTGTTCTTTGTCTGAAGGTAACCGGGACATACCTGCCATTCCCCCATTTTGCCCATAATGGACATTCTTTGTCCTCTGCTTCCTGCTGGTGGTCTTTTTTTGTTTTGTTTTAGGCGATCTGATTCCGTGTCTGTCTCATTGAGTTTTTGGTCCCGATGTAAATCCTTACTTTTTTACCTGGACTGGATCGCCTCACCTGGTCATAAAAAAAAAACGATGCGGGACTAGCAGGTGACGCATGCGCAGTGCAGCGGGTGTGGACGAGAAAGGAGATACGACCTGGGAAAAAAGTAGGATTGCCGACAAGGCCCAAGCCGTTACACTTTGACACTTTTTTATACTCTATATCACGAGTTATTTTTATTGAACAATGCATGAAAAAAAAAAAAAAAAAAAAAAAGGAAATCTTAAGCTATAAAATAGTAGTAGGGCCATGTAAGTGACATTTCTTGTGTGTGTGTGCGTGCGCACTGATGTGATATACACATGGCAATAAAGACTTGTTAATCTTAATCTTTTTAAAGGTGCAAAACTGCATCGTGTAAATTTAAAAGCTGCGCTGGTGGTTTTAATTTGTCCCTAATGATTGCAAATAAATAAACGAATACACGGAGCAAGCTACAGGTAAAGTACACGTTTGTATTCAGCTAACAAAGCGTGTCTGTTAGTTGCTTTATACTTAACCTTTTAATTTTTCACTGTTTTCTCTTAGAAAACGTGAATTCTCATTGCAAATGAAACTGAATCGATTCAAAAACTTGAAGGTTAATTGCCGACATCATTACTTCTGCACAGAGAGCAATCCTGCTATTGTGAGGCTCATTATTTATTTATCCAGTGTTTATTTCTAATACATACTTATGTAGACCCCTCCGGCCAAGAGTGAATGAGCTCTCCCCCCGCGCTCTCTCTCTCTCTCTCTCTCTCACACACACACACACACACACACGCACCCACACGAAGCAGAGCAACACGTGCACACAGATAAGTGATAATGGTCAAAGCTTTGGTTCAAAACCTCTTTTCTCCTCTCTCAAGTTTCGGACGGAGCGCGCGCGCGCGCGCACACACACACACACACACACACACACCGACGGGAGGCTCAGGGTTACGGCGCATGTCGCTTGCAGACAGCTGTGTGGATTCTCGAAATCAAACGCGCATGTTACGCATCCATAAGACAGACATTGAAAATATATATTCTGATAACTTTTTTTTACATTTCACAAATTTCTGTCTGCATTTCCCCAAATAAATCTTTTATCGTCCTTCCACATATAACGTATAGATTTATTTTTTTTGTATTCTGGTGTTAATATTTAAAACAAGCCTTCATGTTTCACTTCAAAGACGAGCACATTTTAACTGCACACACACACACACACACACACACACACACACACACACAATACCTGCAGCTATATAGACCTCAACAGGACTGGACAAAAGAGAGGGAGCTGGGGGAGAGGTGTGTGTGTGGGGGGGGGGGGTATTGTTTGAGGCTGTGCGCACCCAGGGAGGAGTAAGTTTTTGCGGGGTGCGTTTTGAATATCCAGTCTGTTTGTCTAAGGCTCGGTTCAACCACTTCCATCACAGCACCATATAGCAGCGGCCCTCCGGCAAAGTTCAGCATCCTAAAACCGTGAGCTGTGTTTAATAGGCGGCGGCAACGGCTGCACCTCGGGCCTTTTGCGCAGCCAGTCATTTATGTTGAGATGATTATTAATTATTATTATTATTATTATTATTATTATTATTAAATGTGCGTGTGTGACAGATTCGTAAATTCTGCGTCTTTTTTTTTCTAAGAAGAAAATGGGTGAAAAATTCCGACCAGGTTTTTTTCCTCGTTGTTTTGGATTGATGGGCAACTTGAAACATTTCTTAACTTCTGAAGTTGTATCGTCATGATGCAGTGTGATCTTCCTATCGCACCACGTGGAGCTGATTGCTGAAGACGCGACAGATATCCAGATGTCAGTAGTGTGTGTGTGTGTGTGTGTGTGTGTGCGTGTGTGTGTGTGTGTGTGTGTGTTGGGTGAGCGTGTGTGTGTGTTGGGTGAGCGTTCCGGGCGCACTGCGCGAAACAAAACGCTTCTGTCCGAGAAGGATAGATTGTCTCCGAGCGCCACCTTGCTTCCGCAGAAGTGAGAAGACCCGCCGCATGGCAAAAGGAATCGAAGGATCAAACTCGTGCCATTAGAAGTAAAATAAATATATATAAATGGGTCAAAAATACAGAAAAATGTCAGCATTATTTAAAACTTAACCATTTAAATAAATAGACGCCCCCTTGACACTCCTTTTGACCTTTACCCACCTGTTCTTCTTAAGCCCGATTACAAGCATCCAGCAGAATCGATACAGATACCTCACATTCAAAGATTGAATGTGATTTTCGTGTGCAGGCTTTTTTTTTTCTGAATGTAAAGCAAAATATATGAAGAACCGTTGGGACCGAGTTTAAAACACAACTTAATCTGATCCTATGGCACCATCTTGTGGCTTCAAATAAAAACCGACCCAGTTTGTCATGGTCGTCAACGATCCTTCAGTGAACGGCAGTGTGAAAGCACCCTGAAGTCAAATGAGTCTCAGTTTTCCTTACAATTTGGATGTTTTGTTGTCAGTAAACAGGCTTCCATTCTTCTACATTATAGAAATACAATGAAACCTGGTTTAAAGGCACCGAATCTGTAGGAGAGGAATAATTATTGAATCATTAACCAGGAACATACTACTACTACTACCACTAATAATACTAATACTAATAATGCATGTTTCACATTATTTTACAAACATAATTCAAACAATAATATAATTTGTATAATATATGAATACATATTCCTCAAAGAACAACAACAGGACTTCTCATGCTTCCAGTTATTAGGATAAGATCAAACTGTTCTTTTGAGATTATTCTTATTCTCATTCTTATACTTTTCATGAATTCCCGTTTCTTCGAACGCAGCGCCCAAACACAAGCGCCTACATTTCCCATCGGCCACTCTGCCTCATAGTTTTGTGCGTCGATTATTTATGTTCGGTGGAGAACAAGGCTGTTCGTGACAGAGGACAAACTGGACTAGCAAGGTATGTTACAAGTTACCTTTACCTTTTAAATTTAAAGTATTTAAAACTCCGCTGCGTCCACGGGAAACACATTTTACATCCTCCAGATCCGGTGTGAATGTACATTGAATACGGTTCGTCTTTCCTGTGATCCCTGCGTGTGTATTTGTGAGTCTAGTCTGCGCGTCGCTTCAGCTAATCTTATCTAACGAGCCAGACGGACGCACACATTTATCTTTTACAGCCATAACGCAACGATAGTTGGGCAGAAACCAGGCGGGAGCGGGAACAGAGATCGATGCGACGCTTCCGTAGCTCCTGCTGCCGCAGCTAGCTTTCCGTAGCCGCTCCGCGTCGCAGCCAGTCGGTCAAACCTTTAGCTGTTCTCGCCTCGATGTGAGTAGTTCAGAACAGGAGGTCGACGGACTCGGTGTAAATAGTTCCTACGGTCACGACTGGGATTGGTCGGTGATGGTTCTTTCTCTGTGACCCTGACAGGTGTCCCAACATGTCGGTGGATTGGCTCGGATATGGATACGCGGGCCTAGTTGCATCAGGAGGAGTCGTCGGTTATGCCAAAGCAGGTGTGTGTTGGAAACTGGGGGTTGATGAGCAGGCAAAAAGATAAGGGTGGACTCAAAAGTATCTCTAAAGTGATGACGTGTATCATCGACTGTGTTTATGAGCCACGCTGTGGAAGGATCTGCTCGTTGTTTACTGTCGGAACAGATTCGCATTGTTGGTATCCATGCTTGTACTTATACTTTTTGTTGTAACATTAACATGCTGTGTCTTTTTCTTTTTAAGGCAGCGTCCCCTCCCTCGCTGCCGGCCTTGTGTTTGGTGGCCTGGCAGGTTGTGGCGCCTACCAGGTCTCCAATGACCCCCAAAATGTTTGGGTCTCCCTTGGTTGGTATACTAAGAATATTACCTAGTATTTGAAAGAGTATATATTTACTCGGTAAAGAGTGAAACGCCCTCATGGTGTCTTCCAGCTACATCGGGAAGTCTGGCTGCCGTCATGGGAAAGCGGTTCTACAGCTCCAGGAAGTTCATGCCAGCTGGTTTGATAGCTGGAGCAAGGTATGAATCTCCTTCATAGGACTTCAATGTATTTGTTATTTGCAGTCGTATGCTCTGAACACATTTTTGATTGCTATACAATTCCCTTTTTCCCAGTCTTCTGATGGTGGGAAAGCTCAGCATGGCGCTGCTTCAGAAACCAGTGGCATCGTAATGGAGTGAACATTTTGACAAGTCCTCCGTCTTCTCTTTTTATAAAGAAAAAAAGTAAATTTGAGAATGAAAATATCTCTCGCCTTGCCCTTTTTTGAATGAATGCAATATGAACTTTATTTGTATAAAATGTTTACAAAACATTCAGTTATTTCTCACAATACAAAGAGGTGTGTGGTGTGACATCGGGCTGAGAAGTCCTTTTATAGAGGGGGTTTTCACCTATGGTAAATAAAAGAGGAACATAAAAGACTACGTGCTTGTCATTAGTAAAATGATACGTGACAATAAAAACACAAATACGACTATACAGAGTATCCCAACATTAATGCTAGAATTGGTTCATACTGGGTGCTTCAGGAAAACATTGGGGATTGTCTTGCACACGGCATCAGCATCATGGCGGCATGCTGAATGTACACTTTAACTACATGTCACAGGCTCTCTGGAAATGATGCCACTGCAGCATAAAAGAAACGTCTCTTAAAATAATGTTCACTGTCTAATGCTTCTACCACATCCTGCTGCAGTTGGTTTTGGGGAACATACAGAATTCAGCAGTTTAGAGTCGACTTGTTAGGCTGAAGATGTGTCCCCGCGTAGTCCCAGGAGCAGCATCGTCCTCCCGAACTAGCGATTTCCACCATATTTGGAGGCCCAGTCCACCCTGCCATGGACGGGCTGTACAGCAGGAGCTCTGCTCAGGAGATTCCCAGAGGCTTTCCCCAGCGCCGAGTAGCTGCTCCCCTTCATCTGTGTCCTGTCCGCCCTTCTCCTCCAGCCATCGTAATCTGGATTAACATGCCAGTGTGTCATTTACTGTACATCACAAATGCACCGTATATAAACCTGGAAGCAAGTTTACTTTTTTTTTATTTTACTAACAGCCTTAATATTTGTGGTGAAAGATATTCACATCGGCTGCAAATAAATATGATTTGTATTTTTTAACGAGTAAAAGTTTTTTTTTTTATATTCATAGAAGAGAGGAAGAAATGGAAATGATGCATTTGCAACATTACATGATAAGATGTGTTCTTTAAATAAGAACACAGTGGCTCAAACATGAAGCAGAAAAGCCTGAATGGAAAGTTTTAAGAAATGTCAATACCTTCATTAGTTTCACTGAAAGATGAGTTGGATATGGGCTTGGCCGTAGCAAGTTTTGGTTTTTCTTTTTGATTATCAGGAGAGGAAGAGAGATTGACTGGAAGGAGTGGAAAAAGAAAAGAGACAGTCCTAATGAGTGAGATTTTGGAAGTAAGAAACTAGAGTTTGAGTCGGGAGAAGGACGAGAAACAGGAAGACCTTAAAGGAGCCGTAATTCTAACAGAATCCACAAACGGCATTTACTTACTTAATGAACAATGTTTGATAGTGGTTGTAATTGATATGTAAAAGTAGGGACAAAGGAAATCGATCTAAAAGAATCAAATATTTTACACAAATGGAACAAAATCTTACTTGTTTGTTGGCCAGCCAAGGGGGCGAGCTGGATTCTCTGTCCCACAGAGCCCACCTCTTTCTTTTGGAATGAAGGCATATAAGCACCGGACAGGTTGTATTTGGTGCTCACAAAATTCCCTAAAAGAGGAGAAAGCATTCATGGGCTGTTATTTTGGTCTGTTTTCTCCAGTAAATCCTCCAGGTGCCCTTTTAGCATGGACTTAAACACCTCTTAAAACATACAAATCAAGGACATTTGAGTAAATGCACACACAAAAAATATAATTCACATTTGCGGTGAATTAATCATTCATTCTCTGTGTGAATGCGTGTGGTACAGCTACTGCATATGCAGAAGCTAATAAAGACCCAAACGGTGACTGAGATCGAGTGAATGAACTCATTCAGCTTTTCGAGTGACGCCATCAGTCTGCCTCACCAGCGGTCGTGTGATGGTTATCAGTATAATTAGAGAAAATCCCCATTGTTTCCTTATGAAGATGTGGTCGTCGTGTTATTTACCATCTATTCAGCTGCGGGAGTTCTTAGTTCTTTGCTTAAACTGTGTATGTGTACTGGAGTCTCCTGCAGAGCATTTAACAGTTGGCCTCCCTTTCACATGGTAAGTGGCTGGGTGAATAACTGAAGCGGCCATACTAACTAAAACTACAGTGTTTATACACAGAAGAGCATTAGCATCACAAGTATCTCACAGTGAAGGAGTCGGAGAGATCTACATGGAGATCAATAGGGAAAAGTCACCTCAATCAAATACCTTTGGAGAGATCGGGTTTCTCCAGCGCTCTTTCTTTGACAACAGTTTTCTCTGATGGGCTATCTGCAGATTTAGAGGCGCCCTCTTCTAGTCTCGCAGCCCCCCCCAAAAAAAGAGATAAAGGAGGAATGCATGCAATCAAACATAAAGAAGGATGAGGAATTTGAAAGGAAACAGTATAAAGTCATAGGTGGTGTATGGGAGTAGCATCAAAACAGTGTGTGATAGATGGAATTAATGAGCAGGGGATGCACCCGAGTGCAATTTAAGGAGCGCTTGATCTTGTGCCGGCAGTCTTCATCTCATGAATAAGCAACACAGAGAGTGAAAGAAAGACAGAGGACGAGAAGAAAGGAGGAAAGGCAGCAGGGAATCCTTGCTGTGTGTGTCTGCCTACATGACAAATGGTATATAGAAGTCTCCGGGACACTGTCTGTGTCGCAGAGCAGGCACGAAGAAACAACCGGACTTGTTTAAGTTGGGATGAAGACGTTTCACATCTCACCCAAGAGTCTTCCTCAGCTCTGAACTTCATGATTCTCTCTTAATAAATGTTGAACGATGATCATTTTGATTGACAGCATTTCTTTAACTTCCTAAGTGAAACTCGGAAGCCTGAGGCCGATCCACCCTCAAATCAGCCATCTTTAATCATCTTCATCAGACATCGGTCATTACCTGCATTGGCTCTGGTGACGGATAGTCCTCCTCCAATAGGAGCGAGTACGGTGTTGGCAGAGTTCTCCCAAAGGTCACGCAGTGTCATGCCACTCAACTCCTTGTCTGTGGCAGAAGTCTGGCTGTTCCCAATCAAACCTTTAAGCAGCAGAAATCAGATTGTTAAACGAGCAGCTGTGCCCGATTGGCTGGTCGTCGTGCATTCTTACCTGGCAAGTATCTCGACTGGCTCAGATAGTGCCGCCGTGCAGCAGATCCTGGGAGATTGGAGTCCATTTGTCCAATCCTAACATTGTTGGGTAACTTAGTAACTGTGCTGAAGGAATATAAAGGTTTCTGCTCTTTGGGTCTGAAATAAGACAATGCAATGTTTTAACACATATTAATGCATTAAATAGCACATTTTTGATACATATGTATACTATATTTATTATCATACAATTCAATGGAAACTTGTGCATGCTTCACTTGCTAATCCAGTTCTGTTCACACTCACTGTGGGCGGAGCTCCGTAAGGTTCCTCCCCTCCTCCGCGTTCCCCAGGCTGGGTTTCTTGGAGTTGGAGGCTGCGGTTTCTGACGGGTCGGCTTCCTCCCAGCTGTCTGTGGTCTTGTTGACCGTCTGTCCCCAGCGTCGACGGCTGGGATGGGTCCCACCACCAGTAACAGTATTATCCCTGCCCACTGGTGCTGCTTTCTGCAGAAGAAGACGTTATAATGATGGCTCTGATGGGATTTTATGACAGAAACTGAACTTTTTTTTAACCTTGTTGCCTGGAAAAAAAAAAGTGAAGACAATATTTTAAGTACTTTGAATAATGGGGACATTATTTATATGCATGCTGCTTCCTCGGCTGCCTTAACCAGTGTACGAACAGAACCTGACATTTCACCCATCACTGTGTTCTCTACTCTCACTCACACTCGGGAGACAACACCACTGGCTAATTTTTATTCACAAAGCCATCCTCCTCAAACTACCCTCATATATCTACAGCCTGTTGTTTCCAGCTCACAATGCCACAGCTCTTTCTCTTTTTTTTATGCTTTGGGATGTTTTGCTTGCACCAGTTCGGCCTTTTGTCCAAGTCTCCCTTGCAAAATAGATTCTATACAATAAAAGTTAAATAATCGGGCCGATGACAGCAATAAGAACGAGGCTCTCCTTTATATATTAGATAATATATAATTAGTGTTGTTTTCATTCTCACATTGTCTTGAACATGACATTCAAAAAAATAATGATCTGGTTTGTAGACACTCACCGCATGGCTGAGTCCTGCTGGTTTATTGTCGCTTTGGGGAAGCGGGATTGGCTGGAGAGGCTGGTGATGCTGGTGATGCTGCAGCTTTTGGCTTCTGGTGGAGGATGCGGAGGTTTTGGACTCAGAGGAAGACTGCTGGGCATCAGTCTTGGTCTCTGATGCCTGTTTCTGTGCTTGCGGCCTAGTCGGGACCTTCTTGACTTCCTGGCTCTGAGGACGAGGGCCTAAGATCTGACCTACCTGGAAATATGGGTAACGCAAGGCCTTGACGGGTAGAGAGAGAGAGAGGGAATGGGGACGCATTGTTATTCTGAATATTCTGCAAGCACTGGTTTTTTTCTTCATGCAATCAAGATATATTCAGGTTGAGGTATTCCCTGACACACTGTATGCACCAACAACATGAATACTGCACACTCAAATCTTCTGCTGACTAATCAAACATTCTCATAGGACAGAATTAAAACCCAAACTCAGTATCGGAACTACATATAATCTTTCTGAGATGGCAAAAGTTGTGCTGCCATGAAAATCCCTGTGGACGGGTGTCTATTTTAAAGTTCAAGCTAAATGACTGCATCCATGAGCATCAAGATGAATCGGATGCTTAGATCTGACTTTGAGGCTTGGCTTTGCCTACTTGTACAGCAGTGGGTCTTTTTTTGGGGTCCCACTGCAGCAGGTCCTTCATCAGAGCAATAGCCTCATTGCTGGCATTAGGGATGAGGGTCTTCAGGTGTGTCGGCACACATTGAGGGAAGCGAAAGTTCATAGCAGAAGCCAGTTGGTGACCCTCTGGCCAATCCATCTAAGGGAGGAGACAACTGGTTATTAATCACGTAGCGTAAAGTCTGATAATCATATGAGAGAACAATGTGAGTAATGTGAGAGAATGCAAACGTGGGTTTACATGTTTTTTAGTGCCATACGTTTGGACTCAACAACTTTGTGCCATTCGGTCCTGTGATATGAGAGGCACTGAAACCCTTCCCTTGTAGTTCACAAAGCAGTTCCTGGCTGGGTCATGCCAAACGTGGGCTCGAGCTACTTTCTACTTAGCAATATGTCTAAAAAGGAGTGAATATGGGGAATGTCTTTGAAATGAAATATGCATCCTGTTCAAACAACTTAATCTTCTTCGCACCACATAAACACTGTCCAATGTAAAGTTATTTCTATAATTGAAATGTTATTTTCTCAATAAATCTGCTTGGATCATCTGAATAAATGTCCCTCCAGTTTCTGTTCACCTTTTTGACAGTGCCAAGGACTTGGCAGATCTTAAAGATCTCATCCACCTCACTGTTCCCAGGAAAAAGAGGTCTGAGAGTGTACAGTTCAGCCATGATGCAACCCACGGCCCACAGGTCAATAGGAGAGCTGTAAGTGGATGATCGGAGCAGGACTTCCGGAGCCCGGTACCTAGGCAGAAAGCAAAGAAATAAAGGAGGCGCCAAGCTGCATAGATCCAAAAACAGAAGCTCCCAATGAAACGTTTACAATCCCCTGAATTGGCAATGGGTTGAGCACAACGCAGTTGATGCGTAGGCTTTCCTCTGCTGCCTGGACAGCACGCTCACCATCTAGTTGATACATAGTCCGTGTAGGGAGGTTTGGAGCGGATCTCTCTGGCCAGTCCAAAATCTGCTATTTTGATCAGTTCTGGTCCCATGCACAGGAGGTTCTCCGGCTTCATGTCCCGGTGAAAGAACCCTGCAGAAAGGTTGACGTCAAAGCTGAGCCACTGTGTGCGCAATAAATGTCACCTTCTGAGAGATACTCTGAACGTCTCAAATCACAATCACAAGCAGAGAAGGACACAACAAACTACAACTGAAAGGTCATGCGATGAGTCTAAGAGTGATAGAATAAAGCCTCTTACCATGCTTATGCACAAAAACCAACCCAGACAGCACTTGAAACATGATGTTCCTAATTTCATTCTCTGAGAACATCTTATTTTCTCTGGCAGCAGAGCAAAGAAGTGGAAAGGAAAGGAAAGAAGGGTAAAAAGAGACAGGACAAAAGTGTTCAAAGAATGATAACTCTTGAAGCTGCATGCGGTTTGGCTGTGTGCAAGTATAAACACAAGTCCAAGCTATATCTTTAAGATATTTAAAGATAGAAATGGGGAATTTGCACATCCATTAACCACAAAAATGCAGAATAAGAGTTAGATGAGGCAGACAGAGGCTGACAAACCACAGGATTCTTGATCAATTTGACTTTCATTGCGACAGTTAATAATTCATAGCTTAATCGTAATTTTTGCATAATTATTCAATGAATCTTGCAGCATGCAACCACTTTCATGCACTTGCTACGCATGAAAGGAACCTACCATGTTTGTGAATATACGACAGGCCTTGCACAATCTGAAAGCTTATATTTCGTATCACTGATTCAGGAAAGAATCTTCTTCTGTAAAAAATACAATTAGCAGAATTTTCACGAGTTCGCTAACGTGAGCATCATCTCATCACCACCGTTGTGCACGTGTCGCTGTGTACTTAGTGACAGAATATACAATGATATTAAACTAAAGCATGATGATCATCTTTTCCAAACCTTTGTGTGTGTACGTTATGGCTCACCTGTCCTTCATAAGCTGATAGAGGTTCTCCTTCATATACTCAAAGACAAAGTAGAGGTGATCGTTCTCCCGGATGACTTCCTTCAGTTTCACCACATTTGCGTGGTTAAGCTTCTTCAGTGACTGGTGTGACACATCATGGAGCAGATAAAGTAGCAGCAGTTCCGTAACACGACAAACACATCCTTACAGTCTAACTGGCAAAATACACTAGAAAAGTACGGCTCTGTTGGGCAACTGTTTTGTTACGGTCCTTACCTTCACCTCTCTTAGGTCCATACATTCTTCCCATGAATAAAACTTCCTCTTCATTCTGTGTAAGAAGGTAAACAAACACAAGCAGTCTTTGGAGATCAGATATGCTTCAACTAATAATTTAAATACCGTACATCATTTGCATGTAGCACATATCGCCCCCCGACGCAGAGAAGAGTTACTGTCTTTACAAATTGTTTAGTGTCTGCATCAATAATTCCGCTTTTTCAAAGCGTCTCTAATTTCAGTTTGTGAAAACTCAAATATCAAAAGCTGTAGATTGTAAAATGACATATGATGATCTAGTAAAAACTATAGTCTTATTCCATTGTTTTTGCTTAACTGGAAGTAAATGTCAATCATACTTTGACTCAACTGATGTATATTGCGTTGTCCGTTTTTTATTACAGCATGTTACTTTATGTATTAGACACACTGTTCGTTTGCCCAGAATCTCTGACCAGTCCTTGAAAAGGGATGATGCAAAAGTGAGAGCGCGAGCAGGCCGGTCTCTTATTCTCCTCCACCTGCCCGTTTCGTCTGTCCCTTCCAGAAACCTGACACCCTCTACTTTCACTCCCTGTCACCATCACTTGTGTTGTTTTGCATGGTGACCAAATGATCAGCCGGTTGACATCTGCCCGGTTTCTCATCTATTATTGAACCCTGCTGCCATGCTGCTGAAACGTGGGCATGTAAACGGGTTGTCTGGCCTGATGATAGCTGAAAGCCAGTAGCCGCTATTAAGAGATTTCACTCTGAATTTCTTTTAGTGACTGAATGGAAATTGTAACTGAATTTGGGAATATTTTAAAAATAAAATAAAAAAACCCAAAATGTATATTTCCACGCATGTAAAACAGCCTTTAGGCACAATCAAATTGAACTGTTAAAATAATCTAATTCTGCCATTTTAATCACTCCGTGGTCACCATATTAAGATGACCTCACTATTATGCCATCATGAGAAGGACAGGTATATAAAGTTTCAATATATGAGCGATCATCATCCTCACCTCTTGATAGCCACTAGTTCTCCTGACTCTTTACTTCTCCCCATTAGCACGCTGCCATAGGTGCCATCACCCAGCTGCTTCAGGGTGGTGTAGCGATTCATCGTTCTTCAGGATGGTTTCATCAGATTGTTAACTTTGCGTATTGCTAAAACAAGTGATTGAAACAAAAACGCAGATTCATTGATTGGACGTGTCTTCTGTTTGCCGTCCCCCTCAACGTCTTGGTTATGCCGATTTCTTCTTTCGAGGACTTCAGTTGTTCTTTTCCAATTGGCCAGTATATGATAATGTTCACCAGTTCTTGAAGTTCAAGTCATCTTGCAGTATTTGGTCCTGATGATGTAGCTTAGCTGACACTGCTCCTTTGCAAACCTTTAGTGACAGAAAGGAAATGCGTATCAGCCGCAGCATCAGAGAAATAATCAACTACGAGTACAATAAAATCACAGAACAGTCAGAGGCTAAAACCCACTCCGGATAATTCCGCAGAACAAGGTTCATGAGAGATCTGATGACAATGAAAAGCAAGGATCACATCTTGATTATCTGTGAGCCAGGATTAGGTTTTAGCCTCATGAGGAGGAGGCTCAAACATGACTACCCAGAGGAGACGACACAGGCAGCACTCTGCAGATTAGGCCATGAGGGATGTAAATAGGAAGTCACGTAATCATCGTGCTTACCAACAACCACTACCTTTTTCAAGTGTCCTTTTGTTATGTTTTCCTTTTGCATGAATTAGAACTGCAGACTCTTCTCGAACATTTTCCCTTTGACAAAATTACCTTGGGAGGGAATGCTGATTCTTGGCAGAGATCTCCAAACACTATTGTTCCACACAGCAACAGATGATTTGACTGCTTTGAATGCTCCTTCAGGTGTAAAATCCCTGAATAAATTCTGTCCATTTGCAAATAACTTAGATAAAGCCTTGAGCACGGTGATTAAAACAGGTGGTGCTGGTTAAATCGCAGTAAAGCAGTTTCCAACGGTAGAACTTGGCTCAATAAACAGCATGAATATTCTGCCATGTTAAAAACATCAAGTAAAAAGTAAGGATTTTTTTGAAAAGCAAGGATTAATGAACATATTATTAATGCACAAAGCTTAATCAATCTGGGTATGATGGTTTGAGGACTTAAATGACATCTGTTAGCTATTTTCATGAGCCATTAGTTAAGTGTGGGGAGTAAATAGAGTCTATCTACTGGTGTATTGTTGTATTTAGGTTCCAATAAATACTGTTGCAGGGAAGCCAAGGGCAGCTAAACAAAATGAGATTAGTGTTGATTTCACTGAATGGTACCAGGAACTCCCATCCAAAGAGAGCGTCCAAGCTGGATTTGGCTGTATGACATTTAATGAATGAAGCAACACAGCAATTACATACATGTAAATGTTTAAAGATTTGAAATCCTTTTTTGCACAAAGTACAAAGATTTCCCAATTTCGACATTGTTTCCACTGTGGTATAGAAACAATTTATCTGAACAAAATGGTGCTGGATATCCAAACCTGACTGAAATAATAAGCAGCAGGACTCGCAGAGAAGCCAGCCAGAGGACCGCTGGCCTGGACTCAGCTCTCACATATGGCAATCTGTCGTGGAGGGATTTAAATGGAATTAAGACGTGTCCTGGCCACATGACGCAGGAAGCTACTCAAGGTCATTTATAGTGGCAACGCGAGTGGACACTAAGATGAGAGTGGAAACTATGGTAAAGTCTATGATAGATTTTTAATGTAAATGTGTACTTGGTTTCCCACAAATCAACCTACAGTTACACACAATAAACACACAGCAGGTTATACACAAAACAAGAGTATTATGTTTGACCCAAACTCCAAACCATAATATTTAATAAACTAACAAAAATATCTGTGACAGCCTGCGTGATTATCAAAGTCAACAACACAGAGATACACTTGATATGACATGTCAGTTATGACAGTTCATTTCCTTGACCGTCCTCTTTAATGCTTATCCATTTGTTTTCCTTTTTTCAAACTTACCCTTTAAATTCGTATTTTCTTTACCTGGTCTTCCTCTGACTTTGAAAATATGACGCGAAAACGTTTACGCTTCTAGAACTCATCGAGTACACTAATCTAGCTCTTTAGGCTGAGGCGTGTGTCTCTGTGTCCCCATGGAAACGTACACATAAACGCGACGCTCTCCTGGTGACAGGTGGCGCGTGCGCACGCAATGCTTTGTGGGGATCCTGGAAGAGTAAAATCGTCTGTGAAGCACTGTGAATGACGGAGGGAGCTTGTTTTAAATATACATTAATCATAAAATACCCAGCCAAAATTTACATGACTAAATTTAATAGAGAAATGTAATACAATACTTGTGTTTGTATTAATACATTATGTGATTATGCCATAGACGGAACGTCATTTTTTTGTTGCCCAATGTGATGATTTCTGTAAAACTATGTACGGTAACCCTTAACTGCTTAGAATATTAATAAATATTTAGTTTTACTTTGGGAAAATGTATTGGTCGATCCTTCAGAAAACAACCGACTGCGTAGCACTTAGTACTTGATTAGTACTTGGATTATTACAACAAACACATTTATTGCATTAATTTAATGTATACAGAATAAGCTATTTCGTCTTTGGTGAAGAATTAAATAGTTTTACAAATGTTAAACTGGATTGAGAATAACTTTATACCCGAAGGGAGAGCCATAGTTGAATAAAAACGAAATCCATTTTCCAAAATGGCAAAGATAAATATTGTATTTTTATTTTTTTATTTTCTTTCTTGAACTGAAACGTGTGATGAAGCATCTGTGTTGATTTCCACAAAAAGTGACAGATCTCTTTTTGTTCCACTGTCTTTGGCTACAGTGCAGTTCCACCGTTTCACCAATAGATGGAGATGTAGGACTGTATGTTTTTAATTCAAATACGTATCGACAAAAAAAACTCTGAAGACAGATAAAACCCTCTCAAGTTAAAAATATTAAATTATTCGCATAGTTTGTTAATTTACATCAAATATCATTGTTGTTGTTTTATTATTAGTAGTATTATTACTAAACCTATTGTTATCTAGCACCCAATAAAAGTGCGTGAATAAATGAAATCAACACGCACGACAGATCGCACGTTGGATTTAATGCAGTATTCCTATCTGTCGCCCCTCTGTGTGTGTGGTTAACACGAAATAAGAAGGGTTTGTGGTGGGATTTTACGCTAAGAGGATTATCAATGTCGTTCGTCGGTCATGTCAATGGATGACCGGTTCACCGGTCGGGACATTGCGCACAGCAATTAACTTACCGGGTGAAGATATTAACAACAGATTCTATAGGACTCGATGGATATTTCTGAACGAGTGAAATTTAGATCAATACTGACCTTTCGCGATGATTTGCAGCAAGCTTCACTTCTTAAGAGCGCAGGTGCGTCACCGGTGGTTTCCTGAACGTTTCTGATATGAAGACCCGACCGGCAGGGATCGGCAAAGCCAATGCCGACTGGATGGGCTCGATCCCCGCCGCCCTCAGTGCCGTGCCTCTCAAACACATCGCCGTGCCAGGTAAAGGTGCCGTGCGTAAAGATGTTCCATCTGTAACCTAAGGCTGTTCCTCTGTCTGTCACGGCAACTTTAAAAGGACAACTAAAAACGTGAAATAAATTTCAGAGAACTGGTTGGATTTATTGATTTTATTACAATACACACATATAGTTCTGCAAGTCTTATCCATGTCCATGAATTTAAATTCATTTGATCTCTTTTTTTTAATCCCCATCTTTGTGTTTATCTATTTGTAATACTTTCCTGTCGATTTACATCGATCATGTCCGTCAACATCTCTTTTTCAGGGTCTCATGATTCCTTTACCTTCTGGGTGGACGTGCATGCCCCCGTGGGCCCCGATCAGAAGCTGTATGTGAAGTACCTTGCAACCATGTTCAGCGTCTTTGCGAAGAAAGTCATGGTGAAGTGGTCCATGACCCAGGTAACCAAGTGCAGATGGGTGCCATGCACAAAAACAGCAGAGTGGGGAATCAAGCATCTATACGGTTGACATGAAATGACATTGTTGGGTACATCTGATAAATCTCTCTTGCAACAGATCATTAAATATAATTTGATTTGTTGTGGCTTCATTCCCAGAATCTGACATTTAAAGAGCAACTGGATGCAGGAATCCGCTACTTTGATCTCAGGGTTTCCTCCAAACCGGGAGAGCCTGGAACTGAGATCTACTTCATTCACGGTCTGTTTGGCCACAAGGTGAGCACTGTGAACACGAGCTGATATTTAAATGCTAATCATCATTGTTACCGTGCGTGTTCTCTTCACATATTAGTATCTTATTAACACATATTTTCAATATGCCACATTGTGGTAATATTCTTAAATGTTAAAATGTCTCTCTTTAAGAATATATATCAGCAGCCTCCAAATGTGAAATGATCAAAATTAGCATTTGACTTTCAATCTCGTACTCTGATCTTCCCCGAAGGTGAGAGACGGCTTGTTAGAGATTCATTCATTCTTAAGCAGACACAGGAAAGAGGTAAAAACAAAAGAAAAACTTTACCTGCATTTTACATGATTTTCTTTTTATAGCATTATTTGGTTATTGATTTTTATATTATATTATATTGAATTAGGTAGTGTTTCTAGACTTTAACCACTACTATGCAATGGAGGCAGTGCATCATGTACGCCTCATCAACATGCTCCAGGAAGTGTTTGGCAGCAGGCTATGCCACAACTGTGCTGTGGAGGCCGTCACTCTGGACTACCTCTGGGAAAAGAAACACCAGGTGGGTCAAAATGCATCAATGAAAGTGGACATACAACATTTAAATGTTCCACCTGAAAACATATACACTAAGTATATATATCTTACTTCCAACAGGATCTTTAAAAAAACTCTCGTGATCAAGGACCATTTAAAGCTCAACAGAAAGCTATTTTCAATGGTTTCTATCCGGATTCCAAGACTTCGGAGGGTGTATTTATTTATAATCTGCCTTTAGAACTGAAGTGTTCTCTTTTGATTGAGAATACCAGCAGCCTACATACATATACACAGACTTGTACAAGTAAACGGCCCACACTGAGGTCAAGTAATCCCTGCTGCCAGTGACTCTCCTGCACAGTAATTAGTAATGTCATCCCATTAACACGCATTCAACTGATCTGATCCAACTTTTTCTTTTGTGGCATTTATCTTATATTCTCTCATTCTTTTTTTGGCCTCTATTTTTCTCTATTTATTTAATCCCATTCTCTCCACTTCCCGCCTTTTCTTTATACCTATTACCATTCATTTATACTCAAATATCATACCCTTGTCTGTTTGTTTTCTTCATCCCCCTCCTTTTATACATCCAAATACTTTCATATAGTAGATAAACCTCCATGAGGACATGCATTGTAATGTTGCCTGCATGCTTCTGGAGGCACACCCCTTAACTCCTGCGAGCGCTATCAGATGTACTCCTGTTCCTATGACACTAATCTGCGACCGGCTTAGTTGGCAAAGAAGGAGGAGAGAGAGTACAGAGTGAACTGCAAACAAATCAATTCTCCATTTGGTTCACCTTAAAGAGAGTCGCTGTGCCTTTTTGTACAACAAATACAAATTATTTATACCAAGGGCAACCAAACTCCAATAACAAGCATGTGGTATCACATTGTTACGGTTGTTAAGACCACATTGTGCATAGAAGCAGGAAATTATTTCCATTACTTGATATGTGCCTCATCATCAAGCTATTGGAATGTGATGTTATATAAAGCGGCACATTTTCCAACCCACCCGATCAGTTTTTTAAAAGTATGTACTGACCGTCTCCTCAGGTGATTGTGTTCTACCATCATCCATCAGCTCAGGGCATCCCGGCCATGTGGCCTGGCAACAAGATCCCCGCTCCCTGGGCAAACACAACTGAGCCATACAAGCTCACACAGGTCAGAAACATGCCGGCCGACTCATTGGCACAAAGCTCCCCAGACATACTTCTATTATCTCAGTGGGCAATCATGCAGCATAGATGTGAATGAGCAGTCACAGATTCCTCTGAGTCGTTATCTCTAAAGGATTAAAGCTAAACTAAAAACAAATGATGCATTTGCTGATGTTCTTGGCATTTTTGGTATTTGGCTGTTAAAAAAATAGTAGATTAAATTTACTACTGCAGTTAAATAAAATCTGCAATTATCATACAATTCCTGTCTATTATAACCCATTATTCTCTCCTTTGAAGATATTTCCTCTTCTCCTCCTCCTCTGTTTCTTTCAATATTACATGTTTGTGTTTGACTCGCTCTTCTTTTTTTTCCTAGTTCCTGGAAACTACACTGAAGGAAAGAGCCAAGCAGGGCTCCTTCCACGTATCTCAGGCCATCCTCACTCCCAGGGTTAACACTGTGGCCAAGGGCCTAGTCTCGGGGCTACGCAACTACCTAGTGGAGAGGTCTGTGATGAGGTTTGGGTGTTTTTTGTATAGATAGGCAGTACATTCATTTGAATGTTTTTACTACCTCAGCTTTACACAAGCCATGTTCTGAAAAACGTGACTCGGGTTTAGGACTCCAGCCCTTAGTGTATGAGTATGTACTCTATGTACACATGGAAGTTTGGACCCAATCATTTATTTACTTTTATCTGTGTCCATTAGGGGGCAGTACAGTAAATGTTATAAATATCTGCAAAGAGGATTGCCAGCTTTGAGCATGCCCATTAAAAGGAAAAAGGAAAACTTAATGCTCTGTGTCTGTGCCAATGCTGAAAGCATGGTAGTATTTTAAAACGAGAATAAACCATTGGCTCACTCTCTAAACTCAAAGGCATCTGCTGCCTCAACAACAACATTGTGGAATGTGAACACCTGCCTACCAAATCTTCATTGAGCTGTAAATGAAAGACTTGTATTTAAAGTAACCATCGAAGCCTCTCTTATTTAGTTCATTATGCACAACCTTCTGTGTTTGCCTTAATTAAATCACACCAACCTGTTACTTATCGTGTTATTATCTGCAGTGTTATTTATCCATTTAAAATGAAACAGCTCACAACTAGGTCTGTGAATCCTCCTGAGTAACCTGGTCCTGATTTATGGAAATGCAATTTGATATCACTTTTTGCACCACAAAAGTGTGGCATTTAGTTTTAAAATATCCAAGAGAAAACTGGCATCTCCACAGCCCATATCTCCAAAGCTTTACAACACATCCTGAAATAATCTCAAGAGATAAAATAAATGAAGTTAAGTGTTTAATAGCATCATCTGTTTAACCATTTCCAGATAAACACGTCTCAGCTCTGAAATAAAAGTTTTTACTTGTCCCAAATGTTCTAAATAACTTGCACAGCCCTAGACAGCCATTGTGCTTGCTGAGCCTGACATTGAATGGGAAGTGATGGCAGAAATCCTGACTTTCCCACCTTACCTTGAGAGAAACGCCACTGATGCTAGGGTATAAAACTCTGGCCAGACAGGAGGTGGCCTAATTTTACTCTTGTGCGGAAATGGGCTTGTTTATCACCGCTGGATAAACATTCTGGCTTCCTGGTTTTGTTCTGCTGGTCAACTCCAACACAGAGGGGAATTTAAGGGTGTTGGAAATGATACCGCTTCATTTGTGTGCGTGTGTGTGGGTGTGTGTGTGTGTGTGTGTGTGTGCGTGTGTGTGAGTGTGAGTGTGTGTGTGCCAATTAGGAACGAAAAACAGAAAGTGTTGGAAAGCAAAACAATTTTTGAAACTGTGGAAGGAGGGAAGTGTCTCACCGACCTTCACTCACAAACAAGCAGATGTGTTTTATCCCACATTTCAACACATCAAGATTCAATCTCAAAGCCCATTACATTTGGCAGACATTGAGACAAAGAACGACAGCCATACTTATAAATCTCATTTAGGCAACAATGCTTGCAAGGACAGGGAATCAGTTTAAACTTCTTTGACGCCATTCAAGTGACAGGGTGCTAAGTTGTCCTTCTAAGGCAAATGTTTCTTTCTCTTCTGTCTCTAGAAACTTGCCAATAATCATGTCTTGGGTAAAGGCTCAGAGGCCCGGCGTGGACGGGGTCAACATCATCACCTCCGATTTTGTGGAGCTCACAGACTTTGCCGACATTGTCATCAAACTCAACAACCTGCTGCTGACTGAAAAGGGACCCAAACCAAGATGACATAAACTAGTGTGACACATATTTTGTACAACAGGACAAATATGTGCCAACTCAGTCTGATGGACTCTGGGAGTCAGATTTTAGATTCGTCCACCGTTGTTGAGTAAAAGTTCTTTCAGTTCTGGCGTTTTGGCACGCGGACTCTGAATGCATCGTATTAGTAATACAATAATACGTCACATTGTATTGACAAGCTAACAAATATATTTTTCTTTCACTGACAAAGTTCAATCGTCTTTCATGGCAGACATTTCAATAGTGAGATCAAGCACAAACCCTAAAAGAGGAAAGACGCTGCAGCTCAGATCACAGAGCACAGAGCATGCCCAGAGGCTTTTTTCCTACCAAACCGAGATCAATAAAAATGAGTCACTGCACAAGATTACTTTTACTCCATAACATCCTGGAGAAAAGCTGTGATCATGTATTTTTGTTACCATCCAATGGCATTGCAGTCCGGAGAGAAAGAGTCGGACAGATTCCTGTCACCTGGATGATCACATGAAATCAAACACTTTGATCACATCTCAGAATGTTTTGAATTTTATAGTAAATTCTGTAATGAAGTGATTAGGTCAAATATTTGCATTAACAGACTGCAAGTACATGCAATACTTTGTCTTAGAAGTATGAAAGAAATAAAATTTGATTTTAGCCTAAACTGGGTTTTTAACGATGTAATTTGTGTTTTTCCAATAATTAAATGGGAAACTTGCGGGCTGCATTATTTTTGTTTCTATGTCAAGCGAAGTCGCACCTTGTGACAGACTGTAACAACATAATCTCAGTGCTTAGAGATGGATTTTATAAAGATGCAAAAAAAAAAAAAGAAAAGCCACAGTCTCTACACACAATGCAGACAAAATTCCATTTATAGTATAGTTTGGCTGCAGGTCTCATAAAATCTGTGAAATTCAGAAATAGCAAAAGCCTAAAATGTTTTGTGTGTAAATTCTGCGGGGTATTTGTGTTACTGCGTGACTTCAGGGCCCAGTGATTACCGTGCATGACATGGCAGTCACTCTGCATTCCTGGTGTCAGAGTAGGGAAAGAGAGGAAGAGAGAGAAACGGCAGAAGAAGTGATTTACACAGCTGAGACAGTTAAGTAGCACAAGGAAGAGAAAGTCCAGCTGGAATCAAAGTAAATGGAGAATGCAGGGAGATCTGAACAGCTGAACAGTGTCCCTTTTTTTTCTTCAGTCCCTGACTCACTTGTGTCAAATTGCCAGTTCTGTCCGGGTCACATTGCTGACATGGTTGAGTGTGGTCACAGAGCACTCCAATGCACACGTGCGCACAAACCGACACACACACAGGCATAAACGCAGGCACTTTAATTGTGGAGTAATTACATGCCGTGCATGGCCAGCGAGTGGGAGAACACAGAGCAGCAGCCCTGACTGATGGAGAGCATTCCTCTGTGGCTCCCTCTCTCCCCGCTGCATCTGTGCTGGGTTCCCTGGTTCCAAAGGAGAAGACAACAACTCGAGCATGCAAAATCTACATGTATGAAGTCACAGTGCAGTAATTCTGCATTTACTTTGCACATGCATGGGCTTACCAGCAGCGATTATTGAAACACACTCTTGCCAACATGGTGCAAACAAATGGCCACCGACTCTCCAGAGTTATTTTTAGTCTGGCACAACAGTAGTTCTACAAATACCTTTACTGACCTTTACTGTCCATCATTTGTGATTTCTCTCTCTCACTAAACCCCAAGTTACATCAAAAGGTCCATATGAGGACATGTTTCCACGTCAGTCAGGGGCTGATGCTTCATCACAACCAGACATATGCGAAGGATTTTAGTCTTTAATGCAAATACTTTAAAAAAAAGAAGAAAAATTGTGACATTTTGTTGGCCCTAATATCCCCACCCTTACTTTTTGGGTTTTTGGTTCCATTTTTGCAAAGACATTTATGTTCTTGCAAATACACCTGTGAGTAAACCAAGCTGAAGTTAATTCAACCACTGCTATCGACCTGGTGTTAAGTGACCTCAGTGACCAGAGTCGTCATCATCCATTACTCATGGATTACTTTGGGCTCTCTTTGAGGCCATGATGAATATGCTGTTGAAACAGCTGGAAAAACAAATGACATCATCTTAATCAAACTGAAAAGAAGGACTAAAGAAAGAAAGATTTGAAAACACACAACAAACACGGCACCCCCACCAGACCACTGAAAGGAGGAGAAAATGCACCTTACACAAAAGGTGTCAAAACGCATTCAGTTGCCTGTCATTATAATGGTATAAAGATGGTGACGGGTGAAAAGCTTTAACGCTAAACTCCTCAAAGCCTCCACAACACCGATGGCAGCTCTGATTGCCCTGAGAGTAAATGACCTGCCAAGTTCTGTTTGCAGTGAGTGTTGATGTTAAATAATTCAAATATGGACTTCCTGTCTTATTTTGTACATTAGAATGGAGACACCAAAACAGTTCAAGTTGTCTGAATGAAACTAAATCTCTAATGGCACGGTCTCTCAATCCCTCTCCAAACAGCTCCAGAGTTCCTGCGCAGCCTCCTGGGATCACATGGGAGTTGTGGAATTCACTCGGGAATGCTGTGTAAAGCATGGCGCCGATCCTCGATGACTCGCAGGCACTGGGATGATGTCACTGCGAAAGCTCAGGAGCGCTTCATGTTAACAAGCAGCCATCATGATCAATAGGCTTTATGGTCTCTGGGATCGCGTGCAAAGAAAGACAAATGATCTGCAAGACAATTATCACAGAGCATTACACTAATAACGTTTAGAATGTTCCGTTTTAAAATGAATGACGGACAAGAAGATGATGCCGTGTGGAAGCAGCTCTAAAGTTTCCTGAGATGCAGATGAGGTGGTTGCTTTGATTGGCCACTGAGTTAGAAACCATTACTGGTTCGCTGTGGCCCAGTGTCGATATCTACGTTCACCAGGTGTCATGGTGAGCTGATGAGCAATGGGGAAACTGGAGCATGGATGGGTTCACAAGTTCTCTTCCTGTTTATCCGCAAAGACATCCTTGCGGCGCCTGAGAGATAAGATAATCCTGCTGCCAAGGATATGTATGTGTGTCCGTGTGTGTGTGTGTGTGTGTGTGTGGACTCACTCTTAACCAGACCATTTCCAACACTTAATTTTTCACTGCACGTAGCCCAAATGAATTCTCCGTGCATCGTATCATAGCTCTGCATAATGCCTGTTGTTGTTCGAACCTCTGAACCACTGTCAAATGAAATGACCCACCGACACAGAGCTGCTGCATTCATGCCTTGATGTCTTCAGACTTTGCATGACTGTACATGTAGCTGAGGTTTTTTTCCAGATGGCCGACATAAATTATGCAAAGTACATACTGCCGCTGCTTAGAGGAAGTTACCCGTGCTAACTATGAGGAGGATATCTTTAGCTTAAACACTTGTTGTTTTTTTACAATAAGAATTGCACTAGTATGTTGTTTCGTGGGGAAAATACAAATGATCAAAAATAACGTTTTGAACAAATCTTTGCTTTTTCTTATGTATCTATAGTTTTGTCTACTTCACCCCTGAGGTATGTTGTGGGATATACTGTAATTGTATCAATACCGCAGCGCCACGTTTAGCCAAATGAAGGCTGCGTGATGGCCCTAAGCGCCACATCAGTTTAGGAAACATCTGAATGTCTCTGGGGAAATTATAATCTGCCATCCCACAGAATTTGTGCGTTCAAAATGGAATAAAGCCAGAAATACACTTCAAAATATGTTTTGGCTAAGACGTGCTCACCATAAACATGTCATGGCGCCTTTAATGCGGCTCTAATTC
>NW_027180728.1:0-40245 GCF_040956055.1 Brachionichthys hirsutus | reverse complement strand
CTTCCCAAAACAATCCATTCAAACAGTAAAAACACAGACTTGCAGGATGAGACACAAAACAAGAACTTTTAATCTTTTTCTGGATTAAATCTAGTTTACTCTTAAAGCAACATTCGTTTTGCTTTAACATCTAATCATCCGAAGACTAAAGGCAAACCTAAAACACAGAAATGAATCTGTTCATGCCTCAGGCGTCTTCCACAAGCCTCGATCAATAAATTCTCTCTGCCCTCCTGCTCCGGATCAATCGTTATCTGTCAAGTGAAAAGCAGATGTTTACCTGAGAGATCGCTTCATGTCTCCGTTAGAGGGATCAGAGCACTTCCTGTCCTGTTCAACAGCCACAGCAAGAAACCAGCAAACCTCCAGCTCCGCCTGAGGCCTCTTCGTCCAATCAGAGAGCATTTCCTGACTATTCAGACCCACCCCTCTGCCCAGTAACCACACCCCTCCCTCTCCTACAAGCACTGGAAACTTGATCCATCCGCAGAGAGAGAGAGAGAGAGAGAGAGAGAGAGAGAGGGAGGGCAAATGAAAAGAGAGAAGAGATGGAGAAAAGAAAGGATGAGAAGTTTCGTTGTTTATGAGACAAAAGAGAGAAAGACGAGAAACAATACGAGTTTCTATTCATCCCTTTTTTTAAATAGATTTTAATGTATGAGTGCAAACAAAGACAGACAGATGAATGGATGAAGAGATAAACGTGAACAAACTACGGTGGGGATGAGGAAGCATCGCCGTCGAGCAGGCTGGTCTACCGGCAAACAGGAAACGCTGAAGAGCACGCCCCCTCAGGTGAAAAGGCAGCGACCTGACGAAGAAAACGCCCCCTCAGGTGAAAAGGCAGCGACCTGAAGAAGAGCACGCCCCCTCAGGTGAAAAGGCAGCGACCTGACGAAGAAAACGCCCCCTCAGGTGAAAAGGCAGCGACCTGAAGAAGAGAACGCCCCCTCAGGTGAAAAGGCAGCGACCTGAAGAAGAGCACGCCCCCTCAGGTGAAAAGGCAGCGACCTGACGAAGAAAACGCCCCCTCAGGTGAAAAGGCAGCGACCTGAAGAAGAGAACGCCCCCTCAGGTGAAAAGGCAGCGACCTGAAGAAGAGCACGCCCCCTCAGGTGAAAAGGCAGCGACCTGAAGAAGAGCACGCCCCCTCAGGTGAAAAGGCAGCGACCTGAAGAAGAAAACGCCCCCTCAGGTGAAAAGGCAGCGACCTGAAGAAAAGCACGCCCCCTCAGGTGAAAAGGCAGCGACCTGAAGAAGAAAACGCCCCCTCAGGTGAAAAGGCAGCGACCTGACGAAGAAAACGCCCCCTCAGGTGAAAAGGCAGCGACCTGACGAAGAAAACGCCCCCTCAGGTGAAAAGGCAGCGACCTGAAGAAAAGCACGCCCCCTCAGGTGAAAAGGCAGCGACCTGAAGAAAAGCACGCCCCCTCAGGTGAAAAGGCAGCGACCTGAAGAAGAAAACGCCCCCTCAGGTGAAAAGGCAGCGACCTGAAGAAGAAAACGCCCCCTCAGGTGAAAAGGCAGCGACCTGAAGAAGAAAACGCCCCCTCAGGTGAAAAGGCAGCGACCTGAAGAAAAGCACGCGCCCTCAGGTGAAAAGGCAGCGACCTGAAGACGAAAACGCCCCCTCAGGTGAAAAGGCAGCGACCTGAAGAAGAGCACGCCCCCTCAGGTGAAAAGGCAGCGACCTGAAGAAGAAAACGCCCCCTCAGGTGAAAAGGCAGCGACCTGAAGAAGAAAACGCCCCCTCAGGTGAAAAGGCAGCGACCTGAAGAAGAGCACGCCCCCTCAGGTGAAAAGGCAGCGACCTGAAGAAGAAAACGCCCCCTCAGGTGAAAAGGCAGCGACCTGAAGAAGAGCACGCCCCCTCAGGTGAAAAGGCAGCGACCTGACGAAGAAAACGCCCCCTCAGGTGAAAAGGCAGCGACCTGAAGAAGAAAACGCCCCCTCAGGTGAAAAGGCAGCGACCTGAAGAAGAAAACGCCCCCTCAGGTGAAAAGGCAGCGACCGGAAGAAGAGCACGCCCCCTCAGGTGAAAAGGCAGCGACCTGAAGAAGAGCACGCCCCCTCAGGTGAAAAGGCAGCGACCTGAAGAAGAGCACGCCCCCTCAGGTGAAAAGGCAGCGACCTGAAGAAGAAAACGCCCCCTCAGGTGAAAAGGCAGCGACCTGAAGAAGAGCACGCCCCCTCAGGTGAAAAGGCAGCGACCTGAAGAAGAGCACGCCCCCTCAGGTAACTTTAATGACGATGCTGACGTACAGAATTAACTTATAGATCTTAGATAACCGCCAGAAACCACCTGTCTGTTCACTTCCACGCTGAAATCCTGCCACAGCCCTGCTTCTATATTTATACTATATGATATATTTATACTATATACTAATATACTATATGATATATTTATATCATTTATACATGTAAACAGCACTTGAGTTGATCTGAACATTCTGAAGAAGCTTATTCAAAATGTAGCGTTCAGAATATTACATATAAACGCGTTTATGTTTAACTCTTCGTATTTCCGTGCACGTTTGTTTCTCCATAAATGAAACGCAGCCCAGAATCCCGACTCCCGACTCTGTCCGCGTGGCGAAGCGTCCTTGGCCGAGACACTGAACCCCCGACGGCTCCCGGGGGGCTGGCAACACCTCGAACACTGGAGTGTGAATGCGTAAATAAAAAATAAAGAAATAGGCGTGAGGATGTTTGTCAGTTCACCTTCTGCCTCCTGAGGAGCTGCTGGAGGAGGTGCTTCGACTCCTGCTCTCCACTTCTATGGCGAGACGCTCCGTTGACATGCTCGTCCTGAAGGACAGTAGAGGGACAAAGGTGGAGGGTCAAAGTGCACCACAGCTCCTCTGCTGCCTTTATTTTGACCCTTGCATCTTCTCTAAGATGAAACTTAAAAGTGTTAAAACCTTCAAATGAATGCGATACCTCTTTCTGTCCTCTTGTTTTATATACCTCTTAATGGACTGCAGCACCTCCTTCTGAGGAAAGGAGAGGAGAGGAGGAGTTTGTGCTGAATGCAACCATTACTCAGTAGTCTGGAGGGGAGATGCACTGAAAGGAGACAAGCTACCCTTAGCTTCAGCAGAGGAGCAGACAGACGTTAGCCTTAGCTTCAGCAGAGGAGCAGACAGACATTAGCCTTAGCTTCAGCAGAGGAGGAGAAGACACACGTTAGCCTTAGCTTCAGCAGAGGAGGAGAAGACACACGTTAGCCTTAGCTTCAGCAGAGGAGGAGAAGACACACGTTAGCCTTAGCTTCAGCAGAGGAGCAGACAGACATTAGCCTTAGCTTCAGCAGAGGAGCAGACAGACATTAGCCTTAGCTTCAGCAGAGGAGCAGACAGACGTTAGCCTTAGCTTCAGCAGAGGAGCAGACAGACATTAGCCTTAGCTTCAGCAGAGGAGGAGCAGACACACGTTAGCCTTAGCTTCAGCAGAGGAGGAGAAGACACACGTTAGCCTTAGCTTCAGCAGAGGAGCAGACAGACGTTAGCCTTAGCTTCAGCAGAGGAGCAGACAGACATTAGCCTTAGCTTCAGCAGAGGAGCAGACAGACATTAGCCTTAGCTTCAGCAGAGGAGGAGCAGACACACGTTAGCCTTAGCTTCAGCAGAGGAGGAGAAGACACACGTTAGCCTTAGCTTCAGCAGAGGAGCAGACAGACATTAGCCTTAGCTTCAGCAGAGGAGCAGACAGACATTAGCCTTAGCTTCAGCAGAGGAGGAGAAGACACACGTTAGCCTTAGCTTCAGCAGAGGAGGAGAAGACACACGTTAGCCCTAGCTTCAGCAGAGGAGCAGACAGACGTTAGCCTTAGCTTCAGCAGAGGAGCAGACAGACATTAGCCTTAGCTTCAGCAGAGGAGGAGAAGACACACGTTAGCCTTAGCTTCAGCAGAGGAGCAGACAGACATTAGCCTTAGCTTCAGCAGAGGAGGAGAAGACACACGTTAGCCTTAGCTTCAGCAGAGGAGGAGAAGACACACGTTAGCCTTAGCTTCAGCAGAGGAGCAGACAGACGTTAGCCTTAGCTTCAGCAGAGGAGCAGACAGACGTTAGCCTTAGCTTCAGCAGAGGAGCAGACAGACGTTAGCCTTAGCTTCAGCAGAGGAGCAGACAGATGTTAGACTTAGCTTCAGCAGAGGAGCAGACAGACATTAGCCTTAGCTTCAGCAGAGGAGGAGAAGACACACGTTAGCCTTAGCTTCAGCAGAGGAGCAGACAGACGTTAGCCTTAGCCTCAGCAGAGGAGCAGACAGACGTTAGCCTTAGCTTCAGCAGAGGAGCAGACAGACGTTAGCCTTAGCTTCAGCAGAGGAGCAGACAGACGTTAGCCATGGTTTTTCCGAACCAGAAACCGTGGGTGGACAGCACGGTGCGGCTTCTGCTCAGAGCCCGGGATGCAGCCTACAGAGCAGGAGACCGGCTGGCCTATAGCAGGGCACGAAGTGAGCTAAAAAGAGGCATCAAGCAGGCAAAGCACAGATACAAGCAGCGCATTGAGGAGCACTTTGAGAACAATAACCCACGTGACATGTGGAAAGGCATCAGGGCTGTGACGGGCTACAAACGCAGGGACCAGCACGCCAGCCACGACTCCACCCTGCCTGACACCCTGAACAGATTCTTCTCACGCTTCGACTCTCCGAGCAGCAGAAGGTCTGTGGATCTGCCCCAGCCTGAGGTGCAGCATCAGCCGCTCGTCCTGCAGCTGCACCAGGTCTCCTCAGCCTGAGGAGGATCAACATCAACAAGGCTGCGGGACCAGATGGCGTGTCAGGCCGGACACTGAAGACGTGTGCTGACCAACTGGCCGGGGTTTTCCTGGACATCTTCAACCTGTCCCTGCAGCTGTCCACCGTCCCTGCCTGCCTTAAGTCCTCCATCATTGTGCCGGTACCCAATAAATCATCCATCTCCTGCCTCAACGATTACCGCCCTGTTGCTCTGACTCCGGTGGTGATGAAGTGCTTCGAGAGGATCCTCCTTAAACACATCAAGGACGCCGTCCCTGCTGGCTTGGACAGCCTGCAGTTCGCCTACAGGGGGAACCGCTCCACGGAGGACGCCGTCTCGCTGACGCTTCACTCGGCCCTGACTCACCTGGAGCAGCCTAACACCTACGTCAGGATGCTGTTTGTGGACTTCAGTTCAGCTTTTAACACCGTCCCACCGGACATGCTGGCTCTGAAGCTCCACAGCCTGGGACTGTCTCCACCGCTCTGCTCCTGGGTCAGGGACTTCCTCAGCAACCGGCCCCAGGTGCTGAGGATAGGAGACACCACATCCTCCCCTCTGATCCTGAACACTGGGACCCCCCAGGGTTGCGTTCTCAGCCCTGCTCTCTTCACCCTCTTCACCCACGACTGCTCTGCCATCCACTCCACAAACCTGGTTGTGAAGTTTGCTGACGACACCACCGTGGTGGGTCACATCTCCAACAACGATGAGACCCACTACAGAGAGGAGGTCCAGAACCTGATGCTGTGGTGCTCGAGTAACAGCCTTGTTCTGAACACCAGCAAGACCAAGGAGGTCATAGTGGACTACAGGAGGTCCAGGAAGACTGAACACGCCCCCCTGTGCATACGAGGGGAAGCAGTGGAGCGTGTGGAGAACATTAAATTCCTGGGCATCCACATCTCCTCTGACCTCTCCTGGACACTCAACACCAGACACCTGGTGAAGAAGGCCCAGCAACGGCTCTTCTTCCTCAGGAAGCTGAAGCGGGCTGGACTCTCCTCTGTGCTGCTTGAAGACTTCTACCGGGCCACGATAGAGAGCATCCTGTGTCTCAGTGCGACCGTGTGGTACGGCAGCTGCACGGCGCAGGACAGGAAGGACCTATCCCGGGTGGTGAGGACAGCTCAGGGGATTGTGGGTCACCGTCTGCCTGATTTGGACTCTGTTTACACCTCCAGAGTCCAGAGGAGGGCCAGACGCATCGCCACAGACCCCACCCACCCGGGCCACAGACTGTTTGTCCCGCCCACAGACCCCACCCACTCGGGCCACAGACTGTTTGTCCCGCTCCCATCAGGGAGGCGGTTCAGGACAATAAGAAGCAGCACAGCGAGGCTCAGGAACAGCTTCTTCCCCCGAGCTGTGAAAGCAGTCGTTCCCTTGTAGTGATCTGGGACGCTTTATGCCGGTCCTGTTGCTGCTGCTTTGCTATTCTGCACTACTGCCTGTGATTCTCACTCTCTCTGTGTATATATATTCTCTCTGTGTGTATATATATTGTTTCTTAAGAGAGAGAATTTAGTTTATGTTATGATGTGTGCCTTAAGCCGTGGGCCATCTCACGATTTTATTATGCTCGCATAATGACAATAAAGTATCTTGAATCTTGAATCTTAGCATCAGCAGAGGAGCAGACAAGATTCAAGATTCAAGTTTTCTGCGGTACCGTATTGGCCCGAATATAACACGACCCCGGATATAATACGACCCCCTCTTTTTCAGCCTAATTTCAATGCAAAAAACACCGTGTTATATTCGGGCCAATACGGTACTTAAACAGCCTATATGTAATAGTGCACATCTATAAATCGGTGTTGTGCAGCACACACACAGACTTGTGTGTGCTCCCTGCCGGTGTGTGTCACGGCTCAGCTGTGTGATGTCTGGCCTGTCTGTCGACAGCTTCAGTTTCAAACAGCTGTTTTTTCTGACTCTGCATTATCTGTCTCGTCTCTGAAGTTTTCGTCATGTTTCGTCTCAAAATGCCGCTGCACACTCGATGTCCTACACTCCTCACTTTCACAGCAAAGGGTGCATATCGCCCGATCTCCTCCTGAAATATAGCTATACTCCCGAGTCCAGCTATGTTATAAAGAACGACTGGACTCGGTTTCCTTGCCATGCTAACACCGCCGCTAAGCTAGCTGATTGAACTCCCAAGAGCCTCGTGGTGACGCGCTGAATCATGGAAACACACGATCACGTCCGCGCACTCGCAGCGTCATGACGCATTAAACAGCTCTTTAATTAGCATTAAGAACATTTACAGTGCTCTATTTCTTGTGATGTGTTAAATATAACACAACATTCTTTTGCCTCTTAATATTCTCTGCGTGCCAGCCGTGGCACGTGTGCCTTAGGCTGCCGGCCCCTGGTCTCGGGTCTCTTCTGAATCCGAGACGTCAGTCTCTCTGTTAGTCGTCACTTCCTCACCTTTGGTAGGAGGTGTTGAAGCTGCAGTGGCCAGAGATCTCCTCACAGAGGCCCAGGCTCCGCCCCTCGCAGCAGCACAGCCGCCTCAGGGCGTCGGCCACGGCGGATTTCAGCAGCTGCATCTGAGTTAAATAAATGAATCAGGATTTACATCAAGTCGTACCTGAACCTGTTGGCAAACAGGTGGAAGGTTAAGAGACAAATAAAGAAGTTTGTTAAAATCATTGTTGAGATTAAATAAAATGTAAACATTGAAATAACAAATACTGGTAACTACTTAGAACTAAAGTAGTTGTTAGAATAGAAGACAAATAGTAAAACGATAAAAGTAATTACACATCCAATAGAAAAATACGACTTTATAAAAACGTGTTTTAAATATGAGGCACTGTTGTTCATTGCATGCTGTGGATAGATCTGGTTTCCCTACCCCTGCTCGTTGCCATGGTAATGTGATCGATACGTCACCAACATTAATGCTTAGAAGAGCAAACACCCCAATCTCAACGGGAGGAGCTCAACGCCATCCGTTGCTTGCTGATACTTTCTTCGCATACGAGGCTCCAGACAAAGGTTGTTGGAACGTGGAGATAAACCAAACAATTGCTTCCATTTCTGAGGGGAATAGCTCCAGCTCTTCTGATCCTGATGTAATAAATTCAACCTTTCTAGAATTCTGATGTTTATAATGTTGAATTATTCTTCCTTTGCACAAACCGTACACTGCCACTCCATGAACTGGGCACGCTTCAACAAGCACCTGTAACTGAAGAAAATATGTATTTTACAACCTTGATATTGGTGTGTGTGTTTGTCCGCTGATCTTTACATAGGTGTCGTAATGGCTTTGGCTCGGTTGAAGCCGTGGAGAGAAGAAGGCGGCAGAAACTCACATCCAGACTTGTTCTGGGATTTATTAAATACACTCCAACCTTGCCAAGCCCGGTTGTTCGGCTACCAAGCCCAGTTGTTCGGCTACCAAGCCCGGTTGTTCGGATGCTAAGTCCGGTTGTTCGGCTACTAAGCCCGGTTGTTCGGATGCTAAGTCCGGTTGTTCGGCTACTAAGCCCGGTTGTTCGGATGCTGAGCCCGGTTGTTCGGCTACCAAGCCCGGTTGTTCGGATGCTAAGTCCGGTTGTTCGGCTACTAAGCCCGGTTGTTCGGATGCTAAACCCGGTTGTCCGGCCACTAAGCTCGGTTGTCTGGCTACCAAGCCCGGTTGTTCGGATGCTAAGCCCGGTTGTTCAGCTACCAAGCCCGGTTGTTCGGCTACCAAGCCTGGTTGTTTGGCTACTAAGCCCGGTTGTCCGGCTATCCGGCTACTAAGCACGGTTGTTCGGCTACCAAGCCTGGTTGTTCGGCTACTAAACCCGGTTGCCCGGCTATCCGGCTACTAAGCACGGTTGTTCGGCTACCAAGCCTGGTTGTTCGGCTATCAAGCCCGGTTGTCCGGCTACTAGCCTTTCAAACATGAACAGAATAGTTGCCAGCATAAAACCATCACTGTAATATTAATGAGCAACAGAAATCAGTTGTAACTAGAAAACGACAATCAGAGACTGCAGACTCCGCCTCCAATAGACTATTGGATCTTGTGAGACAGTAAACAGGGCTTCCGGATCAGAGGGGCCAAACCTGCTCTAGCTTGCTGCTCCGGAACGTACTACAAGACTCCTTCTGGACTCTTTTTCCCATCATGCCATTCGTGTCCCTCCCTCTTAAAGTGGCAGTTTACAGCACAGGCACAATTCCAGATGTAAAAATAATTCTAGAATCTGGATCGAATGAATGAATGAATATATTTATTAGATAGAATGTTAGAGTACAAGTACAGTCACACAGTAGCATGTATTACAGTACAAATAAAGTCAAACATCCTGTCTCAGAGGAGCATTTCAAAAAAGCCCTTGCGGTCTTGTTTCCGTTGAAAGTCCTTCGTACATAAATCATCCACAATTAACAATACAAATTTAACAATACAAATACAAATAAAACCAATATTCAATAACTCAATTGATGCAAAGTAACATTAGAAATATAAAAATAAAATGATTTTACACCGCCGATGCAAACTAACAATTAATCTAAAATAAATTACACCACTGATGCAAAATGACAATAGATTACATAAATTACAATAAATTACTAAGGCAATAGATCCAGGCAATAGATCCAGATCCGGATCAATGCCATTCTCGGGGAGAACCGAGCCACGGACAGAACCTTGCTTGTGTAAAAATTTCAAGTCGATTGGGTTACTAGTTTTTGAGTTATGCGCTCGGACAGACAAACAAACGCACCCAATTGCAATACCCTCGCCTTCTCTTCGGCGAGGGTAATAAAAGTAAGACAGACCAGCATGGTGAACGGAAAAAGGCAAAAGCAAAGGCGCAGCCTGGTGACGTCATTACAAGGCGACACCTCCTTAAAGGTACATATCGTAAACATGACCGCAAGGGCTTTTTTGAAATGCTCCTCTAAGACAGGATGTTTGACTGTACTTGTACTGTAATACATGCTACTGTTTGACTGTACATGTACTGTAATACATGCTACTGTTTGACTGTACTTGTACTGTAATACATGCTACTGTTTGACTGTACATGTACTGTAATACATGCTACTGTTTGACTGTACTTGTACTGTAATACATGCTACTGTTTGACTGTACATGTACTGTAATACATGCTACTGTTTGACTGTACTTGTACTGTAATACATGCTACTGTTTGACTGTACATGTACTGTAATACATGCTACTGTTTGACTGTACTTGTACTGTAATACAAGCTACTGTGTGACTGTATTTGTACTGTAATACATGCTACTGTTTGACTGTACTTGTACTGTAATACAAGCTACTGTGTGACTGTATTTGTACTGTAATACATGCTACTGTTTGACTGTACTTGTACTGTAATACATACTACTGTTTGACTGTACTTGTACTGTAATACATGCTACTGTTTGACTGTATTTGTACTGTAATGCATGCTACTGTTTGACTATTTGTACTGTAATACATGCTACTGTTTGACTGTACTTGTACTGTAATACATGCTACTGTGTGACTGTACTTGTACTGTAATACATGCTACTGTTTGACTGTATTTGTACTGTAATACATGCTACTGTTTGACTGTATTTGTACTGTAATACATGCTACTGTTTGACTGTACTTGTACTGTAATACAAGCTACTGATTGACTGTATTTGTACTGTAATACATGCTACTGTTTGACTGTATTTGTACTGTAATGCATGCTACTGTTTGACTTTATTTGTACTGTAATACATGCTACTGTTTGACTGTATTTGTACTGTAATACATGCTACTGTTTGACTTTATTTGTACTGTAATACATACTACTGTTTTACTGTACTTGTACTGTAATACATACGACTGTTTGACTGTATTTGTACTGCAATACATGCTACTGTTTGACTTTATTTGTACTGTAATACATACTACTGTTTTACTGTACTTGTACTGTAATACAAGCTACTGATTGACTGTATTTGTACTGTAATACATGCTACTGTTTGACTGTATTTGTACTGTAATGCATGCTACTGTTTGACTTTATTTGTACTGTAATACATGCTACTGTTTGACTGTATTTGTACTGTAATACAAGCTACTGTGTGACTGTATTTGTACATGCTACTGTTTGACTGTACTTGTACTGTAATACATGCTACTGTTTGACTGTACTTGTACTGTAATACATACGACTGTTTGACTGTATTTGTACTGCAATACATGCTACTGTTTGACTTTATTTGTACTGTAATACAAGCTACTGTGTGACTGTATTTGTACTGTAATACAAGCTACTGTGTGACTGTATTTGTACATGCTACTGTTTGACTGTACTTGTACTGTAATACATGCTACTGTTTGACTGTACTTGTACTGTAATACATGCTACTGATTGACTGTACTTGTACTGTAATACATACTACTGTGTGACTGTACTTGTACTGTAATACATACTACTGTTTGACTTTATTTGTACTGTAATACATGCTATTGTTTGACTGTACTTGTACTGTAATACATGCTACTGTTTGACTTTATTTGTACTGTAATACATGCTACTGTTTGACTGTACTTGTACTGTAATACATGCTACTGTTTGACTTTATTTGTACTATAATACATGCTACTGTTGACTGTATTTGTACTGTAATACATGCTACTGTTTGACTGTACTTGTACTGTAATACATGCTACTGTTTGACTGTACTTGTACTGTAATACATGCTACTGTGTGACTGTACTTACAAGTACTGTAATACATGCCACTGTGTGACTGTATTTGTACTATAATACATGCTACTGTTTGACTGTACTTGTACTGTAATACATGCTACTGATTGACTGTACTTGTACTGTAATACATACTACTGTGTGACTGTACTTGTGCTGTAATACATACTACTGTTTGACTTTATTTGTACTGTAATACATGCTACTGTTTGACTGTACTTGCACTGTAATACATGCTACTGTTTGACTGTACTTGTACTGTAATACATACTACTGTGTGACTGTATTTGTACTGTAATACATGCTACTGTTTGACTGTACTTGTACTGTAATACAAGCTACTGTGTGACTGTATTTGTACATGCTACTGTTTGACATTATTTGTACTGTAATACATGCTACTGTTTGACTGTATTTGTACTGTAATACATGCTACTGTTTGACTGTACTTGTACTGTAATACATGCTACTGTGTGACTGTACTTGTACTGTAATACATGCTACTGTTTGACTTTATTTGTACTGTAATACATACTACTGTTTGACTGTACTTGTACTGTAATACATACTACTGTTTGACTGTATTTTTACTGCAATACATGCTACTGTTTGACTTTATTTGTACTGTAATACAAGCTACTGTGTGACTGTATTTGTACATGCTACTGTTTGACTTTATTTGTACTGTAATACATACTACTGTTTTACTGTACTTGTACTGTAATACATACGACTGTTTGACTGTATTTGTACTGCAATACATGCTACTGTTTGACTTTATTTGTACTGTAATACAAGCTACTGTGTGACTGTATTTGTACTGTAATACAAGCTACTGTGTGACTGTATTTGTACTGTAATACAAGCTACTGTGTGACTGTATTTGTACTGTAATACAAGCTACTGTTTGACTGTACTTGTACTGTAATACATGCTACTGTGTGACTGTACTTGTACTGTAATACATGCTACTGTGTGACTGTACTTACAAGTACTGTAATACATGCCACTGTGTGACTGTATTTGTACTATAATACATGCTACTGTTTTACTGTACTTGTACTGTAATACATGCTACTGATTGACTGTACTTGTACTGTAATACATACTACTGTGTGACTGTACTTGTACTGTAATACATACTACTGTTTGACTTTATTTGTACTGTAATACATGCTACTGTTTGACTTTATTTGTACTGTAATACATGCTACTGTTTGACTGTACTTGTACTGTAATACATGCTACTGTTTGACTTTATTTGTACTATAATACATGCTACTGTTTGACTGTATTTGTACTGTAATACATGCTACTGTTTGACTGTACTTGTACTGTAATACATGCTACTGATTGACTGTACTTGTACTGTAATACATACTACTGTGTGACTGTACTTGTGCTGTAATACATACTACTGTTTGACTTTATTTGTACTGTAATACAGGCTACTGTTTGACTGTACTTGCACTGTAATACATGCTACTGTTTGACTGTACTTGTACTGTAATACATACTACTGTGTGACTGTATTTGTACTGTAATACATGCTACTGTTTGACTGTACTTGTACTGTAATACAAGCTACTGTGTGACTGTATTTGTACATGCTACTGTTTGACTTTATTTGTACTGTAATACATGCTACTGTTTGACTGTATTTGTACTGTAATACATGCTACTGTTTGACTGTACTTGTACTGTAATACATGCTACTGTGTGACTGTACTTGTACTGTAATACATGCTACTGTTTGACTTTATTTGTACTGTAATACATACTACTGTTTGACTGTACTTGTACTGTAATACATACTACTGTTTGACTGTATTTTTACTGCAATACATGCTACTGTTTGACTTTATTTGTACTGTAATACAAGCTACTGTGTGACTGTATTTGTACATGCTACTGTTTGACTGTACTTGTACTGTAATACATGCTACTGTTTGACTGTACTTGTACTGTAATACATGCTACTGTTTGACTATACTTGTACTGTAATACATGCTACTGTTTGACTGTACTTGTACTGTAATACAAGCTACTGTGTGACTGTATTTGTACATGCTACTGTGTGACTTTATTTGTACTGTAATACATGCTACTGTGTGACTGTATTTGTACTATAATACATGCTACTGTTTGACTGCACTTGTACTGTAATACATGCTACTGTTTGACTGTACTTGTACTGTAATACAAGCTACTGTGTGACTGTATTTGTACATGCTACTGTTTGACTGTATTTGTACTGTAATACATGCTACTGTTTGACTGTACTTGTACTGTAATACATGCTACTGATTGACTGTACTTGTACTGTAATACATGCTACTGTGTGACTGTACTTGTACTGTAATACATGCTACTGTTTGACTGTACTTGTACTGTAATACATGCTACTGTTTGACTGTACTTGTACTGTAATACAAGCTACTGTGTGACTGTATTTGTACATGCTACTGTGTGACTGTATTTGTACTATAATACATGCTACTGTTTGACTGTACTTGTACTGTAATACATGCTACTGTTTGACTGTACTTGTACTGTAATACAAGCTACTGTGTGACTGTATTTGTACATGCTACTGTTTGACTGTATTTGTACTGTAATACATGCTACTGTTTGACTGTACTTGTACTGTAATACATGCTACTGATTGACTGTACTTGTACTGTAATACATGCTACTGTGTGACTGTACTTGTACTGTAATACATACTACTGTTTGACTTTATTTGTACTGTAATACATGCTACTGTTTGACTGTACTTGTACTGTAATACATGCTACTGTTTGACTGTACTTGTACTGTAATACATGCTACTGTGTGACTGTACTTGTACTGTAATACATGCTACTGTTTGACTGTACTTGTACTGTAATACATGCTACTGATTGACTGTACTTGTACTGTAATACATGCTACTGTGTGACTGTACTTGTACTCTAACATTCTATCTAATAAATATATTCATCATCATCACGCGCAGACATCGCAGCTCTGTTAGGATCACGTGACAACGCAGCTCTGTTAGGATCACGTGACAACGCTGTTGATTTTTAGCCGCGCGCCTTCCAGAAACGTGATGACGTATGAAGACACCGATTCTGCTGACGCGTCCTGCGTCTCAAGCTGCATAAAGGTCGACCGTCGGTCCTCCCGGGAGCCACGGAGGCGGAGTCGCCAATAACCGGAGTCTCGAGGTTAGCATTAGCCGGAGCGTCACCGACAGAGGGACCGCTCACTCGGCTTCCTGCCCTTTGATCTCAGCGTTTGATCACAGCGTCTGATCGGCGGCGCTGTTTCGTGTTTCTGAATAGCGCGACGGCAGATCGACCGTGTTTCGGTGAATCCCGGAGCGGAAATCGGTTGACTAAATTGCTAATTAGGTTTTCTGAGATCGTGACGTAAGAACCGGAAATGTCTGTCGCTGATTGCTGATTGTTCATAAAGCGAGAACCACCGGAACAACGACTAGCTGCTGTGAGGATGCGCCGCCGCCAGAGGGGGCCCCACCTGGGCTTGCTGCTGCTCGCCTCCCAGCTGCTCCAGGCGGGCCTGGACCGCGTCCCGCCGGTCACCCTGGCTGTCCTGGGACTCACCGCGTGGCTCTACCTGTTTCCGGCAGCGCCCCTGATGCGGGTGAGACACTGATCATTATTCACGCACAAAGTGATCACGATCAAACTCGTATTTAGTGCCGCAGTGCAAAGTGAATTCTACATTGATTAACTAACCAGCATGATGATTGGTTGCTTTCATCTTATTCAAAGTGAGTTTTTCTGCTTTTCTTTGCGCTAAATCAGAATATATATAAATATTCCTTAAGATCTTGGACTATAAGTATTTGATCATATGAGTATTCATATGAATACTACTGTCTTTCCGATCCCGAGGCGTGTGTGAGTGTCCAGCAGGTGTTCTGGTCCAACGACTGGCTCCGCCTCCTGCTGTCCCCGCTGCACCATGCCGACGACTGGCACCTCTACTTCAACATGGTGTCCTTCCTCTGGAAAGGCATCGGGCTGGAGAGACGGCTGGGCGGAGCCTGGTTCGCCTACCTGCTGGCTGTGTTCTCTCTGCTCACCGGCGTGGTCTACCTGGCGTTGGAGGCGGTGCTAACAGAGCTCACGCAGGATCAGTCCTACAGCATGGCTTGTGCTGTTGGCTTCTCAGGTGAGCTACGAAACCCCTCAAAGATGGTAGTAGAGATGCTGTAAGTAATCTATATCTATTAATCGATTAATCCGTCTCTGAATGGGCTTCATTCTGACCGCCTCCTCACCGATCTTCACATACGTGATTGTGTTTACAGGCGTTCTGTTTGCCCTGAAGGTGCTCAACAACCATTACCACCCCGGAGGCGTGGCCTACGTGATGGGCGTACCTGTTGCTAATCGTTATGCCAGTTGGGTCGAACTCGTGCTGATCCATATAACGTCACCGGGGTGGGTTGCCGATCGATCAGAAACCGGTTTTGTTCTGCAGGATTTAGGATCTCTGTGCGGGATGACCCCGGATGACCCCTTCAGAGCAGCTCTGTTCTGTGCACCATCACACATCTTCACTGTCTGCAACACAACAACTCACCATGAGCCGAAGAAGGTGCTTTCAGCCCCCTGGGAAAAAACAACAACTTTTTATTTAACCAATTGGGATTTAATTCTCTTTTTCAATAATGACCTGGACCCAAGTTGCATGTTTCTGGTGGTGGGAAGACCCCAGAGAGGACCCAGTGAGACCCCGGAGAGACCCCGGAGAGACCCCGGAGAGACCCCAGTGAGACCCCGGAGAGACCCCAGAGAGACCCCAGAGAGACCCCAGAGAGACCCCAGAGAGACCCCAGAGAGACCCCAGAGAGACCCCGGAGAGACCCCAGAGAGACCCCAGAGAGACCCCAGAGAGACCCCAGAGAGGACCCGGAGAGACCCCAGTGAGACCCCGGAGAGACCCCGGAGAGACCCCAGAGAGGCCCCAGAGAGGACCCGGAGAGACCCCAGAGAGACCCCAGAGAGACCCCAGAGAGACCCCAGAGAGACCCCAGTGAGACCCCAGAGAGACCCCGGAGAGACCCCGGAGAGACCCCAGAGAGACCCCGGAGAGACCCCAGAGAGATCCCGGAGAGACCCCAGAGAGGCCCCGGAGAGACCCCAGAGAGACCCCAGAGAGACCCCAGAGAGACCCCGGAGAGATCCCGGAGAGACCCCAGAGAGACCCCAGAGAGGACCCGGAGAGACCCCAGAGAGACCCCAGAGAGACCCCAGAGAGATCCCGGAGAGACCCCAGAGAGACCCCAGAGAGGACCCGGAGAGACCCCAGAGAGACCCCAGAGAGACCCCAGAGAGGACCCGGAGAGACCCCGGAGAGACCCCAGAGAGACCCCAGAGAGACCCCAGAGAGACCCCAGAGAGACCCCAGAGAGACCCCAGAGAGACCCCAGAGAGACCCCAGTGAGGACCCGGAGAGACCCCAGTGAGACCCCGGAGAGACCCCGGAGAGACCCCGGAGAGGCCCCGGAGAGACCCCGGAGAGACCCCGGAGAGGCCCCGGAGAGGCCCCGGAGAGGCCCCGGAGAGACCCCGGAGAGACCCCGGAGAGACCCCGGAGAGACCCCGGAGAGGCCCCGGAGAGACCCCGGAGAGACCCCGGAGAGGCCCCGGAGAGGCCCCGGAGAGACCCCGGAGAGACCCCGGAGAGACCCCGGAGAGACCCCAGAGAGACCCCAGAGAGACCCCACAGCAACACGGGCAGAACATGCGAACTCCACACAGAAGCCGCATGTTGGATTTGAACCTGCGACCTTCTTGCTGCGAGGCAGCGGTGCTAGCCACCGTGCCGCCCAAAGTAGCAGCCGACTAACATTTGCTGCTAAACCGTTTCTGTTTGGGGCAAATAGCCTTTAAGCTGATGGTTCTCCTCAGGCAGAGTGAGGAGAACCTCATTCTGCCTGAGGAGAACCAGGTTCAACCAGGTTCCTCGCATCCCGTTAGCTCACGTTGCGTCGTGCCAGCAGCGGTCCAGCAGGTGGCACCGTTCCTTTACGTTGGCGTTCATCTGTTCTCTGCACCAGGACCTCGTTCATCGGTCACCTGGCAGGTATCCTGGTGGGTCTGCTCTACGCTGCTGGACCGCTGGAGGCCGTCATGGAGGCGTGTGCAGGTATGAAGTCATGTGACTGCGTGCAGGTATGAGGTCATGTGACTGCGTGTGCAGGTATGAGGTCATGTGACTGCGTGTGCAGGTCTGAGGTCATGTGACTGCGTGTGCAGGTCTGAGGTCATGTGACTGTGTGTGCAGGTCTGAGGTCATGTGACTGCGTGTGCAGGTATGAGGTCATGTGACTGCGTGTGCAGGTATGAGGTCATGTGACTGCGTGTGCAGGTATGAGGTCATGTGACTGCGTGTGCAGGTATGAGGTCATGTGACTGCGTGTGCAGGTATGAGGTCATGTGACTGCGTGTGCAGGTATGAGGTCATGTGACTGCGTGTGCAGGTATGAGGTCATGTGACTGCATGTGCAGGTATGAGGTCATGTGACTGCGTGCTGCTTTAGTAACTCGCAGCCTGTTCAAAGCGCCGTTTAGAACCAGTTCAAACCAGTTCAGCACAGAACCTGAGGAACTGATTTCCAGCAGCAAGCTAATAGAAGGATTCTCATTCTGTTGTTGTTAGTATTTTATTGTATATCGGTATTGATCCCTGCTCTGTTTGCATTCCAGCTTGTTGTTAGTATTTTATTGTATATCGGTATTGATCCCTGCTCTGTTTGCATTCCAGCTTGTTGTTAGTATTTTATTGTATGTCGGTATTGATCCCTGCTCTGTTTGCGTTCCAGCTTGTTGTTAGTATTTTATTGTATATCGGTATTGATCCCTGCTCTGTTTGCGTTCCAGCTTGTTAGTATTTTATTGTATATCGGTATTGATCCCTGCTCTGTTTGCGTTCCAGCTTGTTAGTATTTTATTGTATATCGGTATTGATCCCTGCTCTGTTTGCATTCCAGCTTGTTGTTAGTATTTTATTGTATATCGGTATTGATCCCTGCTCTGTTTGCGTTCCAGCTTGTTGTTAGTATTTTATTGTATATCGGTATTGATCCCTGCTCTGTTTGCGTTCCAGCTTGTTGTTAGTATTTTATTGTATATCGGTATTGATCCCTGCTCTGTTTGCGTTCCAGCTTGTTGTTAGTATTTTATTGTATATCGGTATTGATCCCTGCTCTGTTTGCGTTCCAGCTTGTTGTTAGTATTTTATTGTATATCGGTATTGATCCCTGCTCTGTTTGCGTTCCAGCTTGTTGTTAGTATTTTATTGTATATCGGGATTGATCCCTGCTCTGTTTGCGTTCCAGCTTGTTGTTAGTATTTTATTGTATATCGGTATTGATCCCTGCTCTCTTTGCGTTCCAGCTTGTTAGTATTTTATTGTATATCGGGATTGATCCCTGCTCTGTTTGCGTTCCAGCTTGTTAGTATTTTATTGTATATCGGGATTGATCCCTGCTCTGTTTGCATTCCAGCTTGTTGTTAGTATTTTATTGTATATCGGTATTGATCCCTGCTCTGTTTGCGTTCCAGCTTGTTGTTAGTATTTTATTGTATATCGGTATTGATCCCTGCTCTGTTTGCGTTCCAGCTTGTTGTTAGTATTTTATTGTATATCGGTATTGATCCCTGCTCTGTTTGCATTCCAGCTTGTTGTTAGTATTTTATTGTATATCTTTTCACCAGGCTTTGTAACATCAAACGGATCTGACTCCCAGCCCGGTTCCTACTACAGGTCTTCAGGCTCATCAGGTAACGCAAGCACAGGATGTGGATCCTTGGTAGCTTAGTTTGATCACTCAGTGTCAACCTTAATGTGTGTGTGTGTGTGTGTCTGTGTACTTGGGGTACCATCACTACACACCAAACCCTGCTCCTTCCACAGAGGAAGAGCAGCTGGAGGCGGCGATCAGAAACAGTCTGGATGACAGAGGTAGCGGATTGATTAATTAGAGCATTGATTCATGAGTGGCTTCACAAATCGAAGCTAATTCAGGATTGAAAAAAGGTCTTCTGATTAGATACTGTTTTGTTTAACAGGACAAAGCAGCCCCGGGGGAGCTCCTCCTCCTCCCTATTTCAGCCCCTCTGAGGAGGAGCGAGTGGAGGAACTCCGGTGGAGGAGGCTGAGGAGGTTTGATCCTTGATCTGCTGGAAAGGGAGGAAGACGAAGACGAAGACGATCTCTGTTTCCGTTGGCTGAGAGGGAGCGCGCTGACACGGGCAGATGGAGGACGCTGCCCTTCTGCTGTGTGTGCGTGTGCGCGTGCGCGTGCGTGTGCGTGTGTGCGTGTGCGTGTGCGCGTGCTGTTAACAGGCCTTTGAATGCTACCAAAGAGTTCACGGAAGCTCCGCTACCCAGACGTGTGTTCTGAGTTGTAGCTTCAAAGACGATGAAGGGGAAAGTTCAGAGTTCAGAGCGTTTTCCATTATTACACCTTTTAAGTTGTGGATTGGATATGATGAAAAATGTTTATGGAATTAATGTTGTTTACTACCCAATTGTTCTTTTCATAAAACAAGTGCAATTTCCCCCTCTACAAGTCGGTTCTAGATGTCGATAACTGGACTTGACAAAGCTTTTCTAACAAGTTGAGATTGTTAGTCGCATTCATAAACACAAAAGGTTAAATACTCTCTCCTGTTCATTTTGCAGTCGGCGTATCACAATCCTGGCTCAGTGACTAATCCAGACTTGCCCAACCTGGATTAGTTTGCATTTAGCTTTACACTTTATCATATCTGGCCTGGGATAGACCAAAGCTTGAGCAAAGAGTTTTTCACGACTGAAAAATGAAACTGATCCCAAAAACCTTGTAAAATTGATTTAAAATTACTTCAAATCTTGTCAGATTTTCAATCCGCTGAAATTTGAAATGACCTTAAAGCGGTTTTAAAATGACTTTTAACAGCAACACTCAGAAATCGATGCAGCCTCAGAGGTAGCGGGCCGTGTCTCCCTTGAGCCGGTCCCAAGCCCGGATCAATGACGAGGGTTCAGCAGGAAACGGCATTGATTCTCTGTGGCGATCACCTCACGGGACGAGCTGAAAGGGGAAGAAGAAGAAGAAGCCTCAGGCAGAAGTGAAGGTAGAATTATTAATGTCCAAAGAAAATCACTCAAATATTCATTAATACATAGATAACAGTACAAATGAGATGCTTTTGAGAGATGATGTCTGCCTGACACCAAATACTGCTGCGTACCCATTAGTATTTGGTACTGTCCATATGGGTGAATCTGCTCTGAGTGCATCCAAAGGTCACTTTTATTTTCGTCAGAGTCCAGTTGGCTCAATAAATGTGACCTTATCTTCGTCCTCCTTCCTCTTCTTCCAGCAGGGGTCGCTACAGCAAATCGATTGCACACCGGATGCGTCTCCAGCGTCTGCGTCTCCAGCGTCTGCGTCGCCAGCGTCTGCGTCGCCAGCGTCTGCGTCGCCAGCGTCTGCGTCTCCAGCGTCTGCGTCTCCAGCGTTCCGGGCTTGGGACCGGCTCAAGGGAGACACGGCCCGCTACCTCTGAGGCTGCATAATATATATGTAATGAAACTGAACTGAATTGAATTCAGATTCCTGATTTTGAGCTGGTCGAACCCAAAAATTAGCAGTAGAAGCATCAACAAACCGAGTTTCATATGCTGTGAGTGACGTTGGAGATCCAGCATGTGCTAAGTGTCGTGTTTGAGCTTGGCTAATGTTTAGTCTCTAATCATGAAGACGAGGCGTTAACTGGTCTATTAATATTCTTTACTCGGAGCTTGCTGTATCTCTGTGTATACAGCTCTGTCGTCCTAGCAACCACTAAGCTCTCCCGTAGCGGTTGGTCCTCCGCGCTCCACCCCTGTGGCATGCTGGGTAGTGGAGTCCTTAAAGTACTTACGACACATCTTCCCTCCTTAAGGAATGATTAAGGAGACGCTGGAGACGCAGACGCTGGAGACGCAGACGCTGGCGACGCAGACGCTGGCGACGCAGACGCTGGAGACGCAGACGCTGGAGACGCAGACGCTGGAGACGCAGACGCTGGAGACGCAGACGCTGGCGACGCAGACGCTGGCGACGCAGACGCTGGCGACGCAGACGCTGGCGACGCAGACGCTGGCGACGCAGACGCTGGCGACGCAGACGCTGCCGACGCAGACGCTGGCGACGCAGACGCTGCCGACGCAGACGCTGGCGACGCAGACGCTGGCGTCAGACCGTGGTCAGCATGATCAGATCCGCTGACGGCTCGTTCCGTAGACCCTGCCGTGTCCTGCTGAACCACTTCCTGTGGAACAGCGTCCTTCACAGTCGGCTGTCGTTGAAGGTCTGTGCGGTTTCTTCTCAGAGACAATCCGTCTCCATCTGGATCATGTAGGAGCGTGGTGCGACTTCCTTCTCCACCTGTCCCTTTTGTCTCCAGGTACTCGTAGAGTTGTCTCTTAGACGCACAAAGTCTCCAGGCTTCAACATAGGCAGCTGTTTTTGTTTTTCTCTTTTCTCCTCCTTAGCTAGTTTGACTTTCATCGCTCCTCTTGGTATAAGCAAGTCCTCATTAACTGGTAGGTTGGAGCGAATGCGCCTACCCATCAGCATTTGAGCTGGCGACAGTCCATTTAGCAGAGGTGCACAGACTTTTCTGAAAGTCATCTTTGTCTTGTGACTTTTTCAGCATGTTCTTCACTATTTTCAGATGATTCTGTGTTGAAACCCCCATTCCTTGGCAAAGGCAGAGAACTCGCAGCTAGAGAACTGCGGTCCGTTGTCTGAAAACGGTTCACATGGGACACCATGTCTGGCGTAGACAGTCTTAAGGTAGCTGATGACTGCTTCGCTCGATGTTGACTGTAGCACTCCGATTTCCGGGTAGTTTGAGAAGTAGTCAGTGACCACTGTATAGCGCTTTCCATCCCAGTCAAACAGATCGGTTCCTACCTTGTAGTAAGGTCTGTGTGGTACTGGATGGTTCGTCAGCGGCTCCGCTTGTTGTTTTGGCCTGTAAGAGCGACAAAGTTCACAAGACGCTGTCGTCTGGCTAATATCATTATTGATTCTCGGCCAGTACATTACTTCTCTCGCCCTACGTTTACACTTGACTCCTCCGAGGTGGCCTTCGTGTATCTTTTGGAGCATCTGTTTGCGTAGTGAGGATGGAATAACAAATTTGCTCCCTTTCATCACTACGTCATCCACCACTGTGAGCTCGGCTCTACAATTCCAGTAGTCTTGTACTTTCACAGGGCAATCCTTTTTGTCGTCAGGCCATCCTTTGTATACTATGCGCTTTAGTTCTTTCATGGTTTCATCTGCAATGGTCTCTCTCCGTATTTGTTCTGTTCTGTCAGCAGTCACAGGCAGAGATGCCACAACCAGGTCCACATATGCCTGTATTTCCGTGCTTTTCTCACTGTCGGCACTTTCCTCCTTATCAACTGCTCTAGACAAGGTATCGGCGGTGTACATGCATTTTCCTTGTGTGTATATCATGTATACGTCGTATTTTTGCAGCCTGATTAGCATGCGCTGTATCCGTTCAGGACAGTCATTTAAAGGCTTGTGCATTATAGACACCAACGGTTTGTGATCAGTTTCCACTTCAAACCTCTGACCATAGACGTATTGATGAAAACGCTCACATGCATACAAACTGGCTAACAGTTCATTCTCAATTTGAGCGTACCTGGACTCTGCGCCTGTCAAGGCTCTGGATGCATAGGTAACATGTAGCCACTGCTCATCATGTTGCTGCAGCAGCACTGCTCCCAGGCCATACTGTGATGCATCTGCCGAGATCCCGGTGCTCTTTTCTGTGTCAGAACTTTAACACAGGCTCTTGTGTCAGAGTCTCTTTTAGTTTTAGGAAACATTGTTCTTGTTCGTGGGACCAAATCCATTCATTCCTTTGTTTAAGAAGACTTCTGGGAGGTGCTGACTGTGTTGACAGCTGCGGGACAAACTTGGCGAGATAGGTGACCATCCCTAGGAACCGTCTAACCCAGGGGTGGGCAAACTTTTTGACGTGCGGGCCACATTGGGTTTGAAATTTTGACAGAGGGGCCGGGCCAGGAGCATTTGGATGAGTGTTTGGCCCAGATATACTAAAGCGCTGCGTGTCGTGTGCAAACCTCATAGCACAGTACACACACAGATAAATGTACAACCCGCTTTACTAACAGTGTGTACGAAGGACTGCGTCTTTCAAATGTGCAAAATAGCCCTAATGCAGGTAGTACGTTTGTCTCAATGAATATGCAAGATGCAGCATTTACACATATTTTGGCACAACGGTGTGAGGAGAAATGTAAATAGATTAAAATAGAACAACAGTGTGAGGAGAAATGTAAATAGATTAAAATAGAACAACAGTGTGAGGAGAAATGTAAATAGATTAAAATAGAACAACAGTGTGAGGAGAAATGTAAATAGATTAAAATAGCAATGACATTGTGATCTGTCAAACCTGGTGATTGCATCTGTTTTTAATAAATTTTACTTGAACACGTAAATAAATTAACATTTATTGAAAAAAGATGATCACTTTCAACATTCAAAACATATCAAAACACGAAATACTAAATCTCAATCATTTCTGCTGCACTCATTGTTGTTCCGCTGCTGTGCGTAAATGCGCACTTCATTAAAAGAACGGGATTTATTGATCATGACGCTGAACGTCTGCTCACACACGTAGGTCGAGCCAAACAGCAGCATATTCTGTGCCGTCCTCCGGAGGTTTGGAAACGTTGCTTCGTTAAGTGAGGCATGAAAGTCATTCAGGTTAAGAGACTTGAACTTATCGATCGATCAGTTCCAACTGCAGCTCCTGCGGTGCGGTTTCAGGGTCTTGTGACGGGACGGGACACCAGCTGAAGTGATGCGTCAATTTCCTTTAAATCAGAGAAGCGACGGCAGAACTCCCGTTCTTGCATTGATTGCTTGCTGGCGTAGTTTGCATGCTTTGTGGCAAAGTGACGGCTGATATTATATTCTTTAAAACCCGCAACGGCTTCTTCGCATATCAGACATGCAGCCGTAGATCGGATTTCGGTGAAAAGAAATCTTGTTGTGCGCTCTTTATTAAACACTCGGCCCTCACCGTCTACTTTGCTTTTCTTTGATCCGCTCATTTCTACAGACGGGGTCAGAGAGTAATGGGGAAAAAAAAATAATGCAAAGAGTAATTCGCTACACGCCACCGCGGTTGTCAGTGCGCCATCTGCTGGTGAAACACGGGTATTGCAGGGACAAAATGAAAGTTATGATTTTGAATTTTTTGGTAATTGGACAAGTTCGGCGGGCCGTATTGAAAAGCATAACGGGCCGTATACGGCCCGCGGGCCGTGGTTTGCCCATGTCTGGTCTAACCTCATCTTTGTTAGTTGGTCTATCCATGTTGTTGATTGCGGACGTTTTTCTCGGGTCCGGCTTCACCCCCTCTTCACTCACAACATCTCCCACAAAGGTAAGTGATTTCACTCCAAACTCACATTTGTCTTTAAGTTTCAGGTTCACCTCCCTTGTCTTGTCGAGCACTTGTCTCAGTCTTCCGTCATGTTCTTCTCGGGTTGAGCCCCAAACTATGATGTCGTCCATCATTGTCTCTACTCCAGGAATGTGTTCAAAAATCATGTGTATAGTCTTATGGTAGACTTCAGGCGCTGACAAGATGCCGTATGGTAGACGACGAAGCTGATACCTTCCCTCCGGCGTGTTGAACTTGGACAGTCGGGAACTCGCCTCATCCAGCCTCATCTGCCAGAAACCTGACGAAGCATCTAATTTACTGAACCATTTAGCTCCAGCAAATTGTGCCATGATTTCTTCTCTGGTTGGTAACTTGAAATGTTCTCTTCTGATTGCTTTATTTAGGTCCCTTGGATCCAAACATATTCTTAGGGCACCTGTTTTCTTTTCCCAACCAGTGAGCTGACCCATTCAGTTGGCTCATCTATTTTCTTGATGACTCCTATTTTTTCATGCACACTAGTTCATCTTTTAGCTTTTCCAGGAGACACATCTTTATCCACACATATTCTATGTAGAGCAGGCAGACATCCAAGTCCTTTGAAGCAGTCTTTATACTCCTCCATGAGTGAATCCTGAACATTTTCAGTATCTGATGTCACCAGAAACACTCTCTTGACCAGGTTGAGCTTTACGCATGCACTGAGTCCCAGGATCGGTTGTACACTCAAATCCACGATCAGCAGCTGTGCTCTTATCTGTCGACCTTTGTATTTGAGGGTTGCAATACATCCGCCTTTAACAGGAACACGTTCTCCGGTGTATCCACTCACTTTTGTTTTTACAGGATGAATTTTGCTCTTTACCGTCGGAGTTTTGTAGTCTTTCAAAGATAGCAGGTTTACGTGAGCTCCTGTGTCTATCTTGAACGGTATTACAGTCTGATTCACTGTAATTTGCACGATCCGTTCGTCTTTTTCAGTTGTGCAAGCCTGCACCACATCCACAAGAACCTCTTCACTGTCCTCATCTTCCTCAACAGTGTTAACTTTCTTTCTTGAGGCCCCTTTGCAGCATTTGGAGTAGTGATTGTACTTTCCACAGTTATTACAGCATTTTCCAAATGCTGGACAAGATCTTGGCTGATGGCTGCCTCCACATTTACCACATTTAAACGTGTTCTTCTGATCTTTTGGTTTGGTAAATGTTGTCCTTTTCTTTGGTTCCTTATGTACTGCATGCACCATTGTTTCACCTCTCCGAAGCTCTTTTGCTTGTGCTCTCGTGGTTTCTGCTGCTCTGCACATACTGACACACTTATCTAACGTAAGTCCAGTTTCTCTCAGCATTCTTTATCTCAGTGCATTGTCCACTGTGCCACAAACAATCCTGTCTCTCACTAATGAGTCTTTCAGAGTCTCAAATTCACATGTCTTGCTTAGCGTGTGAAGCTCTGCTAAGTACTGATCAAAAGGTACTCCTTGCTTTTGGTCATGCGTGAAAACCTTGTTTCTCTCAAATGTCACATTCTTGCTCGGCACAAAGCATTCTTCAAACTTTGTCATCAGCTGTGCTAGAGTCAAGTTCTCTTCATCCAGCTGAAAGCTGTTATACATGTCCGAAGCATCTTCTCCTATAACATGCAGAAGAATCTGAGCTTTCAGTTTCTCATCACCAGCTCCTGCTCCGCTTGCTGCTAGATATATTTTAAATCTTTGCTTGAAACGTTTCCAGTTATCAGCCAGATTACCAGTCAGTCGCATGGAGCCGGGTGGACTTAGCTTATCCATGACCGCACCTCGGGGTAAGTAACCGGGACTTTCTCAGCTCCTTGTCGCTGGTTGTCCTCCAACTCGGGCACAAGATCCACTTAACCCTAACCGCCGTCTGCAGCCAACCTCCGCTAGCATGTTGCTCCGCTAGCACGTTGCTCCTTTAGCATATTGCTTTACGACCAGTAACTTTCTTTTCTTTCTTTTCGTTCGTGGTTCCCGTGATAAACCTTCTTCCAAAGCTTCTCTCGGCCACTTCTGACACCATGTGTTGTCTCTCTTTAACCATGAAGACGAGGCGTTAACTGGTCTATTAATATTCTTTATTCGGAGCTCCAGCTTGCTGTATCTCTGTGTACGAGCTGCTGTCGTCCTAGCAACCACTAAGCTCTCCCTAGCGGTTGGTCCTCCGCGCTCCACCCCTGTGGCATGCTGGGTAGTGGAGTCCTTAAAGTACTTACAACACAGGTAATACTTCCGCCTTTATCTTCACCATAGTGATACGATGCTGAAAAATAAACAGATTAAAGTCATGAATATGTGTGAAAAAACATGAGGCTATTTTGGTAAAAAATAAAACAGCACAAATAGTATTTACAGACTCGTGAGACAGTTTAGAAGATATTCACACAAAGCACACAAGCACTGCTAATTCCAGTGTCTTGGTAAAGGCCAGCAGAAACAGAAGCTCTGCGTACGCCTGCTTCCTCAGGTATTAGAGATAGAACGAGGGAGTACGGGACCACACCCCGAACAGGAGGGGCAGGAGCTGATTGGGGGAGACATAACAGGTGTGTCTCGTTCAGTTCATCAATGCCTCCGCAGCTGTGCAGGGCAGAAGTCAAACCTTTGTGAGGGTTGCTATGGTGACCTTTTACGCTGTATGGGTGGGCCAAATGTAACACATTTTTAGATATAGCACTTGGGCTGTATAAAATCTGACCTCGGACCAGACTTTTTTACTAGTGTACAGTTTTTGTATCCACCATCAGATGGATGAAAAAAACCGTACACTCTGAAAATGATTACCATAGTTGCAATAATAGAACAGTAAGTGTGTTAAAGGTCGTTTTACAGAGAATGGGCTGAATGAATGAATGACTATATTTATTAGATAGAATGTTAGAGTACAAGTACAGTCACACAGTAGCATGTATTACAGTACAAGTACAGTCACACAGTAGCATGTATTACAGTACAAGTACAGTCACACATCCTGTCTCAGAGGAGCATTTCTAAAAAGCCCTTGCGGTCTTGTTTGCGTTGAAAGTCCTTCGTACATAAATCATCGACAATTAACAATACAAATTTAACAATACAAATAAAAATAAAACCAATATTCAATAACGCGATTGATGCAACGTAACATTAGAAAAACAAAAATAAAATGATTTCACACCGCCGATGCAAACTAACAATTAATCTAAAATAAATTACACCTCTGATGCAAACTGACAATGAATGACAATAAATTACATAAATTACAATAAATTACTAAGGCAATTAATATGTGCAACGGCTCTCCTGTTCAGTGTTGTTGTTCGTGCAGGTTTCCATGAACCCCACGTTACCCTACATGAGCTAAAGCAACGTCTTTCAGATGATCACACATTTATTTACAGGCTTTTAGCCTGTTAAACTGAAAGTGGACCTGATTTAGTTATTTAACACAAATCAAACCAAGGCTCTAGATGAAAGTGTTAATATTCATATTTTTTTTTTTTTTTTTTTTTTTTTTTTTTTTTCTTCTTTTACCTTGTCTGCATTCGTGCTCCACAGTGACGGACATAACGTCAGTCACTGCTGGAGTTCTATGCAATTTTTATTCTTATAGTGATTGTGACCGTCACCTGCCCTCTTGGCAGCCTAGCCTATTCCTATTTTATTTGTTTTATTACCTGCTTACCGCCGTAGAGGGCTGTGCACACCGCAGTGAACATACAACATGAACAAACAAAAAGTGACAAATACACAGTGTTCTGAGAAGAAAGTGCAATGGATTTATTTGTGCCCCTTAATTCTACCCCTTCCATCCAATCATCACCAAGAGTTGTCCCAATACACCAGGTTCACATTCGTCTCTAGAGGAAAGTATGGATCACCAAGTTCTCAGATCTGAAGAAAAAGAGAGAGAGCATAGTGAGAGCCACAAGCACTAACCCAGCAACCTCCACTAACTCAGAGATCTGTGTGCGGGGTTGACTCTCTAAACGAGTTTTAATAGGTGCTGGAGTGGTGGATCTGGCATGCGTGAAACCTCCACCTAAGAACGGGGCAGCCATCCCGGACCCAACAATGGCGACATAAGCCCCCAGATCACCCCAAGCAGCCACAGCAACCCAAGAACGACCACCATGGCCCCACCAGAGCCACACGCAGAAGAACCAGTCCAGGGCCCGGGGGCGACTTACACCAACACAGCCGACGAAACCTAGGCCAGCGCAGCGGCACGGGGCACAGCGGGCCGGCCCGGCGCCCCACCAGCACCCAACACCACGCCCCCCCCAACCACCCGCCCCCCTCCCAGCACCCTCCACCCATCCCACACACCCCCCAGTCCCCCAGCCCCCCCCACGGCCCAGCCCCCCCCCACCCCCACCCCCCGCGCCCCCCCGCCCCCTCCCCCCCACCGCACCCCCCCCCCCCACCACCCAACCCACCGCCGAGCTCGGGCAACCCCCCAACCCAGCGAACCAACGTCTGGGGAACGGGAGTAGACAGTGCAGGGGCTTCAGCCCTATCCGACCCTATACAGCCATTTGGGAGGAGAGTATTATTCCCTGGGATGGAGAGTAGGGAGCAGGAGGCCAGACCACCGTCCCACCCCAAGCCCAGCCCGCTAAGGCCCCACATGCCGCGCCAAGGCCAAAATAAATAAATTGATTATGAACCCCCCCCATACCCTGTCTATATGGCTCCCCAGATCCCAGACTGGGGAACCCTCCCAACACCGTGAATGTGTGGACACCCAGGTGCTATATACACATGTATGTAGTGCGTTAAAATTTGGGGCAGGAGGGGCCAGACGGGGGATGCGGAGGAGGGCAACGGCGCACTCCTGCCCTGCGCCCTCCCCCTTATCTCCCCGCCTAGCACCCGCGTAACCCCATGTGGTGCATTAAAATGGGGGGGGGGGGGTTGCAGAGGGACGTTCGGTGAACGCCCCCCAGCACCAGGCCCCCCAGGTGCATGTACCCTATGTGTATATTTACAAATGTGTTGTGCTAAGGTGGTGAGTTAAGAGGCGCAGCACATGAGGCCCCAGCCAACCAGGCGGGGGGAGGAGGGAGCCCGACCATAGTCCCCAGCCTCACCCATCCCACCCACATGTGTCAGAGGGCCCAACCATGCACAGGGCCTGGATCGAGCGCCGCCCCCGACGCATCCCACCCATCCCCCATAATCAAGCCCCCAGGAAGGTGGGAGCCGCGAGGCCCCGGCGGGAGGCAGGATGCCGGAAGAGGAGATGCGGGGAGAGAGGGGAAGGGGGAGACCACGAGGGGAGAGGAAGGGAGGCGAAGGAGAGGGGAGAGGGGCAAGGGGGAGGCAGGACAGGAGACGAGACCAAGGAGAAGAGGGCGAGCAGGGGACGGGGAGGGTGGAGGAGAGAGGTCAGGGAGGAGGGAGGGGAGGTGAGGGGGCCATGGCCACGCCAGGTCACCAGCCGGACCCCGGCCGCTACTACCAGCAGAGGAGTGACAGACTGCGCCAGCTCAGTGCCATCCCAAACGCATAGGCCAGCACCCCCGCATGGCAGCCTAGCGGAACACCGGCGGCCGCCCGAGAAGCATGCGCCACCCAGGAGAGACCCGAGGAGCCGGGTTGCACATATCAAGCCACGGGGACAGCCCCTGAAGAGTTAGCCCAGCATGCCAACAGCCCCGGAGATCAACCATCCTTGTGTGAAGAACATTGAGGTGGAGAATGGAGCTGAAACATAGAAAGTTAGAATGGCTGGGCGGCGATGTATTTCTGAGATCCACTCGGTCCTGGATACAGAAAACAGAAACAAGCAGCATTACCATTTACATCGTTGTGGTGGCTTTCGCTAGCAGGCAGAATCAGGTTGTAATATTTATATTTAATGATTTAATAAAAGGAGACCAACTTTCTGTAAAGTATTTCAAATGTTTTTTATTTATTTTTTTGGAAGCAGAGATTTTCTCCATTGATATGTGTTCTATGAGGAGATTCAACCAATGATTGATGTTTAAAGACTGTTTATTTTTCCAGTTAACGAGGATTGTTTTCTTGGCGATGGCGAGGGCTGCGAGTGTGGGGTGCGTATGTTTCTTTGAAATAATGATTTCTGCCAAGTCACCGAGTAGACAAGTGATCGGAGATAAAGGGAACGTACAATCTAAGATGGACGACAGTCTATGTGATACTGCGACCCAGAAATCCTGGACGGGTGAGCACAACCATAGAGCATGGAAATAAGTGTCAGCAGTATTTTGGGAGCATTGAGAGCAGATGTCAGATTCAGAAAAGCCCATTTTCTTCATCATATATTGAGTAATGTGTGTTCTATGAAGGATCTTATACTGGATGAGTTGAAGATTTCTGTGTTTTGTCATTTTAAATACATTTTCACAGATTTGTGTCCAAAAGTCATGATCTGGAGGACGGCTGTGGAGGCCACGTCTGCTGGGGTTACATGTCCCTTGGGGACGGATGTGGAGGTCATGTCTGCTGGGGACACATGTCCCTTGAGGACGGCTGTGGAGGCCACGTCTGCTGGGGTTACATGTCCCTTGAGGATGGCTGTGGAGGCCGCGTCTGCTGGGGTTACATGTCCCTTGGGGACGGCTGTGGAGGCCACGTCTGCTGGGGTTACATGTCCCTTGGGGACGGCTGTGGAGGCCACGTCTGCTGGGGTTACATGTCCCTTGAGGACGGCTGTGGAGGCCACGTCTGCTGGGGTTACATGTCCCTTGGGGACGGCTGTGGAGGCCACGTCTGCTGGGGTTACATGTCCCTTGGGGACGGCTGTGGAGGCCACGTCTGCTGGGATTACGTGTCCCTTGAGGACGGCTGTGGAGGCCACGTCTGCTGGGGTTACGTGTCCCTTGGGGACGGCCACGTCTGCTGGGGTCACATGTCCCTTGAGGACGGCCACGTCTGCTGGGGTTACATGTCCCTTTAGGACGGCCACGTCTGCTGGGGTCACATGTCCCTGGAGGACGGCCACGTCTGCTGGGGTCACATGTCCCTTGAGGACGGCTGTGGAGGCCACGTCTGCTGGGGTTACATGTCCACGTTTGCTGGGGTTACATGTCCCTTGAGGACGGCTGTGGAGGCCACGTCTGCTGGGGTCACATGTCCCTTGAGGATGGCTGTGGAGGTCATGTCTGCTGGGGACACATGTCCCTTGAGGACGGCTGTGGAGGCCACGTCTGCTGGGGTTACATGTCCCTTGAGGATGGCTGTGGAGGCCGCGTCTGCTGGGGTTACATGTCCCTTGGGGACGGCTGTGGAGGCCACGTCTGCTGGGGTTACATGTCCCTTGGGGACGGCTGTGGAGGCCACGTCTGCTGGGGTTACATGTCCCTTGAGGACGGCTGTGGAGGCCACGTCTGCTGGGGTTACATGTCCCTTGGGGACGGCTGTGGAGGCCACGTCTGCTGGGGTTACATGTCCCTTGGGGACGGCTGTGGAGGCCACGTCTGCTGGGGTTACGTGTCCCTTGAGGACGGCTGTGGAGGCCACGTCTGCTGGGGTTCCATGTCCCTCGAGGACGGCTGTGGAGGCCATGTCTGCTGGGGATACATGTCCCTTGAGGACGGCCACGTCTGCCGGGGTTACATGTCCCTTGAGGAAGGCCACGTCTGCCGGGGTTACATGTCCCTTGAGGACGGCCAGGTCTGCTGGGGTTACATGTCCCTTGAGGACGGCCACGTCTGCTGGGGTTACATGTCCCTTGAGGACGGCCACGTCTGCTGGGGTTACATGTCCCTTGAGGACGGCCACGTCTGCTGGGGTTACATGTCCCTTGAGGACGGCTGTGGAGGCCACTTCTGCTGGGGTTACATGTCCCTTGAGGACGGCTGTGGAGGCCATGTCTGCTGGGGATACATGTCCCTTGAGGACGGCTGTGGAGGCCACGTCTGCTGGGGTTCCATGTCCCTCGAGGACGGCTGTGGAGGCCACGTCTGCTGGGGTTCCATGTCCCTCGAGGACGGCTGTGGAGGCCACGTCTGCTGGGGATACATGTCCCTCGAGGACGGCTGTGGAGGCCATGTCTGCTGGGGATACATGTCCCTTGAGGACGGCTGTGGAGGCCACGTCTGCTGGGGATACATGTCCCTTGAGGACGGCTGTGGAGGCCACGTTTGCTGGGGATACATGTCCCTTGAGGACGGCTGTGGAGGCCACGTCTGCTGGGGTTACATGTCCCTTGAGGACGGCTGTGGAGGCCACGTCTGCTGGGGTTACATGTCCCTTGAAGATGGCTGTGGAGGCCACGCCTGCTGGGGTTACATGCCCCTTGAGGACGGCTGTGGAGGCCACGTCAGCTGGGGTTACATGTCCCTTGAGGACGGCTGTGGAGGCCACGTCTGCTGGGGATACATGTCCCTTGAGGACGGCTGTGGAGGCCACGTCTGCTGGGGTTACATGTCCCTTGAGGACGGCTGTGGAGGCCACGTCTGCTGGGGATACATGTCCACGTTTGCTGGGGTTACATGTCCCTTGAGGACGGCTGTGGAGGCCACGTCTGCTGGGGATACATGTCCCTTGAGGACGGCTGTGGAGGCCACGTCTGCTGGGGTTACATGTCCCTTGAGGACGGCTGTGGAGGCCACGTCTGCTGGGGTTACATGTCCCTTGAAGACGGCTGTGGAGGCCACGCCTGCTGGGGTTACATGCCCCTTGAGGACGGCTGTGGAGGCCACGTCTGCTGGGGTTACATGTCCCTTGAGGACGGCCACGTCTGCTGGGGTTACATGTCCCTTGAGGACGGCCACGTCTGCTGGGGTCACATGTCCCTTTAGGACGGCCACGTCTGCTGGGGTCACATGTCCCTGGAGGACGGCCACGTCTGCTGGGGTCACATGTCCCTTGAGGACGGCTGTGGAGGCCACGTCTGCTGGGGTTACATGTCCACGTTTGCATGGGTTACATGTCCCTTGAGGACGGCTGTGGAGGCCACGTCTGCTGGGGTTACATGTCCCTTGAGGACGGCTGTGGAGGCCACGTCTGCTGGGGTTACATGTCCCTTGAGGACGGCTGTGGAGGCCACGTCTGCTGGGGTTACATGTCCCTTGAGGACGGCTGTGGAGGCCACGTCTGCTGGGGTTACATGTCCCTTGGGGACGGATGTGGAGGTCACGTCTGCTGGGGACACATGTCCCTTGAGGACGGCTGTGGAGGCCACGTCTGCTGGGGTTACATGTCCCTTGAGGATGGCTGTGGAGGCCGCGTCTGCTGGGGTTACATGTCCCTTGGGGACGGCTGTGGAGGCCACGTCTGCTGGGGTTACATGTCCCTTGGGGACGGCTGTGGAGGCCACGTCTGCTGGGGTTACATGTCCCTTGGGGACGGCTGTGGAGGCCACATCTGCTGGGGTTACATGTCCCTTGGGGACGGCTGTGGAGGCCACGTCTGCTGGGGTTACGTGTCCCTTGAGGACGGCTGTGGAGGCCACGTCTGCTGGGGTTACATGTCCCTTGAGGACGGCCACGTCTGCTGGGGTCACATGTCCCTTGAGGACGGCCACGTCTGCTGGGGTTACATGTCCCTTTAGGACGGCCACGTCTGCTGGGGTCACATGTCCCTGGAGGACGGCCACGTCTGCTGGGGTCACATGTCCCTTGAGGACGGCTGTGGAGGCCTCGTCTGCTGGGGTTACATGTCCCTTGGGGACGGCTGTGGAGGCCACGTCTGCTGGGGTTACATGTCCCTTGGGGACGGCTGTGGAGGCCACGTCTGCTGGGGATACATGTCCACGTTTGCTGGGGTTACATGTCCCCTGAGGACGGCTGTGGAGGCCACGTCTGCTGGGGATACATGTCCACGTTTGCTGGGGTTACATGTCCCCTGAGGACGGCTGTGGAGGCCACGTCTGCTGGGGTTACATGTCCCTTGAGGACGGCCACGTCTGCTGGGGTTACATGTCCCTTGAGGACGGCCACGTCTGCTGGGGTCACATGTCCCTTGAGGACGGCCACGTCTGCTGGGGTTACATGTCCCTTTAGGACGGCCACGTCTGCTGGGGTCACATGTCCCTGGAGGACGGCCACGTCTGCTGGGTTCACATGTCCCTTGAGGACGGCTGTGGAGGCCACGTCTGCTGGGGTTACATGTCCACGTTTGCATGGGTTACATGTCCCTTGAGGACGGCTGTGGAGGCCACGTCTGCTGGGGTTACGTGTCCCTTGAGGACGGCTGTGGAGGCCACGTCTGCTGGGGTTACATGTCCCTTGAGGACGGCCACGTCTGCTGGGGTCACATGTCCCTTGAGGACGGCCACGTCTGCTGGGGTTACATGTCCCTTTAGGATGGCCACGTCTGCTGGGGTCACATGTCCCTGGAGGACGGCCACGTCTGCTGGGGTCACATGTCCCTTGAGGACGGCTGTGGAGGCCACGTCTGCTGGGGTTACATGTCCACGTTTGCTGGGGTTACATGTCCCTTGAGGACGGCTGTGGAGGCCACGTCTGCCGGGGTCACATGTCCCTTGAGGATGGCTGTGGAGGTCATGTCTGCTGGGGACACATGTCCCTTGAGGACGGCCGTGGAGGCCACGTCTGCTGGGGTTACATGTCCCTTGAGGATGGCTGTGGAGGCCGCGTCTGCTGGGGTTACATGTCCCTTGGGGACGGCTGTGGAGGCCACGTCTGCTGGGGTTACATGTCCCTTGGGGACGGCTGTGGAGGCCACGTCTGCTGGGGTTACATGTCCCTTGAGGACGGCTGTGGAGGCCACGTCTGCTGGGGTTACATGTCCCTTGGGGACGGCTGTGGAGGCCACGTCTGCTGGGGTTACATGTCCCTTGAGGACGGCTGTGGAGGCCACGTCTGCTGGGGTTACATGTCCCTTGGGGACGGATGTGGAGGTCACGTCTGCTGGGGACACATGTCCCTTGAGGACGGCTGTGGAGGCCACGTCTGCTGGGGTTACATGTCCCTTGAGGATGGCTGTGGAGGCCGCGTCTGCTGGGGTTACATGTCCCTTGGGGACGGCTGTGGAGGCCACGTCTGCTGGGGTTACATGTCCCTTGGGGACGGCTGTGGAGGCCACGTCTGCTGGGGTTACATGTCCCTTGGGGACGGCTGTGGAGGCCACATCTGCTGGGGTTACATGTCCCTTGGGGACGGCTGTGGAGGCCACGTCTGCTGGGGTTACGTGTCCCTTGAGGACGGCTGTGGAGGCCACGTCTGCTGGGGTTACATGTCCCTTGAGGACGGCCACGTCTGCTGGGGTCACATGTCCCTTGAGGACGGCCAGGTCTGCTGGGGTTACATGTCCCTTTAGGACGGCCACGTCTGCTGGGGTCACATGTCCCTGGAGGACGGCCACGTCTGCTGGGGTCACATGTCCCTTGAGGACGGCTGTGGAGGCCTCGTCTGCTGGGGTTACATGTCCCTTGGGGACGGCTGTGGAGGCCACGTCTGCTGGGGTTACATGTCCCTTGGGGACGGCTGTGGAGGCCACGTCTGCTGGGGATACATGTCCACGTTTGCTGGGGTTACATGTCCCCTGAGGACGGCTGTGGAGGCCACGTCTGCTGGGGATACATGTCCACGTTTGCTGGGGTTACATGTCCCCTGAGGACGGCTGTGGAGGCCACGTCTGCTGGGGTTACATGTCCCTTGAGGACGGCCACGTCTGCTGGGGTTACATGTCCCTTGAGGACGGCCACGTCTGCTGGGGTCACATGTCCCTTGAGGACGGCCACGTCTGCTGGGGTTACATGTCCCTTTAGGACGGCCACGTCTGCTGGGGTCACATGTCCCTGGAGGACGGCCACGTCTGCTGGGTTCACATGTCCCTTGAGGACGGCTGTGGAGGCCACGTCTGCTGGGGTTACATGTCCACGTTTGCATGGGTTACATGTCCCTTGAGGACGGCTGTGGAGGCCACGTCTGCTGGGGTTACGTGTCCCTTGAGGACGGCTGTGGAGGCCACGTCTGCTGGGGTTACATGTCCCTTGAGGACGGCCACGTCTGCTGGGGTCACATGTCCCTTGAGGACGGCCACGTCTGCTGGGGTTACATGTCCCTTTAGGATGGCCACGTCTGCTGGGGTCACATGTCCCTGGAGGACGGCCACGTCTGCTGGGGTCACATGTCCCTTGAGGACGGCTGTGGAGGCCACGTCTGCTGGGGTTACATGTCCACGTTTGCTGGGGTTACATGTCCCTTGAGGACGGCTGTGGAGGCCACGTCTGCCGGGGTCACATGTCCCTTGAGGATGGCTGTGGAGGTCATGTCTGCTGGGGACACATGTCCCTTGAGGACGGCCGTGGAGGCCACGTCTGCTGGGGTTACATGTCCCTTGAGGATGGCTGTGGAGGCCGCGTCTGCTGGGGTTACATGTCCCTTGGGGACGGCTGTGGAGGCCACGTCTGCTGGGGTTACATGTCCCTTGGGGACGGCTGTGGAGGCCACGTCTGCTGGGGTTACATGTCCCTTGAGGACGGCTGTGGAGGCCACGTCTGCTGGGGTTACATGTCCCTTGGGGACGGCTGTGGAGGCCACGTCTGCTGGGGTTACATGTCCCTTGGGGACGGCTGTGGAGGCCACGTCTGCTGGGGTTACGTGTCCCTTGAGGACGGCTGTGGAGGCCACGTCTGCTGGGGTTACATGTCCCTTGAGGACGGCCACGTCTGCTGGGGTCACATGTCCCTTGAGGACGGCCACGTCTGCTGGGGTTACATGTCCCTTTAGGACGGCCACGTCTGCTGGGGTTACATGTCCCTTGAGGACGGCTGTGGAGGCCACGTCTGCTGGGGTTCCATGTCCCTCGAGGACGGCTGTGGAGGCCATGTCTGCTGGGGATACATGTCCCTTGAGGACGGCCACGTCTGCCGGGGTTACATGTCCCTTGAGGAAGGCCACGTCTGCCGGGGTTACATGTCCCTTGAGGACGGCCAGGTCTGCTGGGGTTACATGTCCCTTGAGGACGGCCACGTCTGCTGGGGTTACATGTCCCTTGAGGACGGCCACGTCTGCTGGGGTTACATGTCCCTTGAGGACGGCCACGTCTGCTGGGGTTACATGTCCCTTGAGGACGGCTGTGGAGGCCACTTCTGCTGGGGTTACATGTCCCTTGAGGACGGCTGTGGAGGCCATGTCTGCTGGGGATACATGTCCCTTGAGGACGGCTGTGGAGGCCACGTCTGCTGGGGTTCCATGTCCCTCGAGGACGGCTGTGGAGGCCACGTCTGCTGGGGTTCCATGTCCCTCGAGGACGGCTGTGGAGGCCACGTCTGCTGGGGATACATGTCCCTCGAGGACGGCTGTGGAGGCCATGTCTGCTGGGGATACATGTCCCTTGAGGACGGCTGTGGAGGCCACGTCTGCTGGGGATACATGTCCCTTGAGGACGGCTGTGGAGGCCACGTCTGCTGGGGATACATGTCCCTTGAGGACGGCTGTGGAGGCCACGTCTGCTGGGGTTACATGTCCCTTGAGGACGGCTGTGGAGGCCACGTCTGCTGGGGTTACATGTCCCTTGAAGATGGCTGTGGAGGCCACGCCTGCTGGGGTTACATGCCCCTTGAGGACGGCTGTGGAGGCCACGTCAGCTGGGGTTACATGTCCCTTGAGGACGGCTGTGGAGGCCACGTCTGCTGGGGATACATGTCCCTTGAGGACGGCTGTGGAGGCCACGTCTGCTGGGGTTACATGTCCCTTGAGGACGGCTGTGGAGGCCACGTCTGCTGGGGATACATGTCCACGTTTGCTGGGGTTACATGTCCCTTGAGGACGGCTGTGGAGGCCACGTCTGCTGGGGATACATGTCCCTTGAGGACGGCTGTGGAGGCCACGTCTGCTGGGGTTACATGTCCCTTGAGGACGGCTGTGGAGGCCACGTCTGCTGGGGTTACATGTCCCTTGAAGACGGCTGTGGAGGCCACGCCTGCTGGGGTTACATGCCCCTTGAGGACGGCTGTGGAGGCCACGTCAGCTGGGGTTACATGTCCCTTGAGGACGGCTGTGGAGGCCACGTCTGCTGGGGATACATGTCCCTTGAGGACGGCTGTGGAGGCCACGTCTGCTGGGGTTACATGTCCCTTGAGGACGGCTGTGGAGGCCACGTCTGCTGGGGATACATGTCCACGTTTGCTGGGGTTACATGTCCCTTGAGGACGGCTGTGGAGGCCACGTCTGCTGGGTTACATGTCCCTTGAGGACGGCCACGTCTGCTGGGGTTACATGTCCCTTGAGGACGGCCACGTCTGCTGGGGTCACATGTCCCTTGAGGACGGCCACGTCTGCTGGGGTTACATGTCCCTTTAGGACGGCCACGTCTGCTGGGGTCACATGTCCCTGGAGGACGGCCACGTCTGCTGGGGTCACATGTCCCTTGAGGACGGCTGTGGAGGCCACGTCTGCTGGGGTTACATGTCCACGTTTGCATGGGTTACATGTCCCTTGAGGACGGCTGTGGAGGCCACGTCTGCTGGGGTTACATGTCCCTTGAGGACGGCTGTGGAGGCCACGTCTGCTGGGGTTACATGTCCCTTGAGGACGGCTGTGGAGGCCACGTCTGCTGGGGTTACATGTCCCTTGAGGACGGCTGTGGAGGCCACGTCTGCTGGGGTTACATGTCCCTTGGGGACGGATGTGGAGGTCACGTCTGCTGGGGACACATGTCCCTTGAGGACGGCTGTGGAGGCCACGTCTGCTGGGGTTACATGTCCCTTGAGGATGGCTGTGGAGGCCGCGTCTGCTGGGGTTACATGTCCCTTGGGGACGGCTGTGGAGGCCACGTCTGCTGGGGTTACATGTCCCTTGGGGACGGCTGTGGAGGCCACGTCTGCTGGGGTTACATGTCCCTTGGGGACGGCTGTGGAGGCCACATCTGCTGGGGTTACATGTCCCTTGGGGACGGCTGTGGAGGCCACGTCTGCTGGGGTTACGTGTCCCTTGAGGACGGCTGTGGAGGCCACGTCTGCTGGGGTTACATGTCCCTTGAGGACGGCCACGTCTGCTGGGGTCACATGTCCCTTGAGGACGGCCACGTCTGCTGGGGTTACATGTCCCTTTAGGACGGCCACGTCTGCTGGGGTCACATGTCCCTGGAGGACGGCCACGTCTGCTGGGGTCACATGTCCCTTGAGGACGGCTGTGGAGGCCTCGTCTGCTGGGGTTACATGTCCCTTGGGGACGGCTGTGGAGGCCACGTCTGCTGGGGTTACATGTCCCTTGGGGACGGCTGTGGAGGCCACGTCTGCTGGGGATACATGTCCACGTTTGCTGGGGTTACATGTCCCCTGAGGACGGCTGTGGAGGCCACGTCTGCTGGGGATACATGTCCACGTTTGCTGGGGTTACATGTCCC